>NC_074687.1:21721348-22021348 GCF_029448725.1 Salvelinus fontinalis
GTGTGTGTGTGTGTGGTTTCTGCTGTGCGTGTGGTTTCTGCTGTTTGTGGGAGTGTGCATTCTTTTGTGTGTGTTTGTGTGTGTGTGTGTGGCTTCTGCTGTTTGTGTGTGGTGGCTCCTTTGTGGGTGTGGTTTCTGCTGTGTGTGTGGTGGCTGCTGCATGTGCGTTCTGTGACAGCAGTGTCAGCAAGAGGCCCAATTAGTGTCTCGTTAGTGTGTGATTGTAGGGAGAGGGTGATTGACAGGTCCTGCTGTGTGTGTGTGTGCACTGTGCAGCGCTAGTGAAAGACTGATTTAAGTATAACTAGCTACACCAGGGAAAGTGAAGAGAGTGAGTTTAGCTATTCTAGTGCTCAGCCAACACTGCACGATTGGAAAGGACTCAATACACTAGGATCCCTTCCAATCAGTCCCTCGGTATAACGTACTACGGGGAGTCAACGACCAATCGTATTTACCTGAAAACTGGTATCACGCCCAATAAATGCCGAGCCCGCCTTCAGAAGCCCTTCATTCCAGGGCTCGCATTTATTTCCTCAATTCTTCGCTCTTCAGCTCGCCTGATGGAAGAACATGCCACGCAACTTACAAACTTTTCAAGCACATGACAACTATTAGATTCGGCTCCGACTTAACCTTTCACGCCTCTCTACCCCGGGTCCGGGAGCACCCCCCCCCTCCCCCCCACACTGAGTAGCATCACTAGCATAGCGTCACAATTAAATAGTAGCATCTAAATATCATTAAATCACAAGTCCAAGACACCTAATGAAAGATACAGATCTTGTGAATAAAGCCACCATTTCAGATTTTTAAAATGTTTTACAGGGTAGACAAAATATGTAAATCTATTAGCTAACCTAGTTAGCAAAAAACACCATTTTTCTTTGTCCACCATTTTTTCTCAACACCAGTAGCTATCACCAATTCGGCCAAATAAAGATATTGATAGCCACTAACCAAGAAAAAAACTCATCAGATGACAGTCTGATAACATATTTATGGTATAGGATAGGTTTTGTTAGAAAAATGTGCATATTTCAGGTATAAATCATAGTTTACAATTGCACCCACCATCACAACTCGACTAGAAAAAATACAGAGCAACGTGTATTACCTAATTACTAATCATAAAACATTTCGTAAAAATACACAGCGTACACTAACTGAAAGACACAGATCCTGTGAATCCAGACAATATTTCTGATTTTCTAAGTGTCTTACAGCGAAAACACAATAAATCGTTATATTACCATAGCACATGTGCAAACATTACCCCAGCATTGATTCACGGCAAAAAGAGCGTTAGCATTATCACCACCAAAATGTAATAATTTTTTCACTAACCTTCTCAGAATTCTTCAGATGACACTCCTGTAACATCATATTACAACATACATATAGAGTTTGTTTGAAAATGTGCATATGTAGCCACCAAAATCATGGTTAGACAATGAGAAAAAGTAGCCCAGCTGGTCAGAAAATGTCGTGCGCCATATTAGACAGTGATCTAGTCTTATACATAAATACTCATAAACTTGACTAAAAAATACAGGGTGGACAGCGATTGATAGACAATTTAATTCTTAATACAATCGCTGAATTACATTTTTTAAATTATCCTTACTTTTCAATACAGGTTGCGCCAAGCGAAGCTATACAAAACAAAATGGCGGCATAAGCGTTTAACATTTTTCGACAGAAACACGATTTATCATCATAAATTGTTCTTACTATGAGCTGTTCTTCCATCAGAATCTTGGGCAATGAATCCTTTCTTGGGTCTAATCGTCTTTTGGTCGAAAGCTGTCCTCTTGCCATGTGGAAATGCCCACTAACGTTCGGCATGAACTGGAAACGTGCCCAGCGGTTCAAAGTGTCTCAGAAAGAAATGCCTCAAAATCGCACTAAACGGATATAAATTGCTATAAAACGGTTTAAATTAACTACCTTATGATGTTTTTAACACCTATAACGAGTAAAAACATGACCGGAGAAATATTACTGGCTAAACAACAGGTTGGAAGGAGGCGAGTCCGACGTCCTTCGTGCGTCAGGCGCAGCAGGAAAAGGAAGCTACTTCCGGTATTTGCTGTTTTATACAGGCCCTGATTGCGCAATCGACTCCATTCAAAGCGTCACCACGTACTGACACCCAGGGGAAGACGTAAGCAGTGTCTGTTTCTCCATAGCATTTACAGGGACCTTTAAACCGACCCCAGATCAGGGGCCAAGATGTCTGAAATCTGACTCCCTGTCATGAAAAGTGCCGTAGAAGGAGTTCTGTTTCACTCAGAGACAAAATTCCAACGGCTATAGAAACTAGAGTGTTTTCTATCCAATAATAATAATAATATGCATATTGTACAAGCAAGAATTGAGTACTAGGCAGTTTAATCTGTAGAGCAAATTATGCTAATGCGAAACGGCACCCCCTATATTGACAAGAAGTTTTAAGTGTCTTAGTGAGAGGAGAGTACTCGTCCCCCTAGATGTTGCGCGTTTTGGGTCTTGGTATCTGTTTCGAAATGGGATTGTCTAAGGCAGGGAGAAAGCAGCAGCGGTGGTAGGAGTTGTATTGGGTTGTCCAGTTTCTGGGGATGATATACTACCCCTGGTTAGGTCTGGAGGGTTTTCTAAGTGTGAATCAGATGGCATCCATACGGGGGAGCCTAAAGCCCCGCCCTTGGATTCAGCGAGGGAGAGTGAACCATTGGTGGCTAATGCTCTATTTGATGGAGCTGTGTTGTAGGGCGACAGATCACCTGGGGGTGGATTTGACTTCTCCAAAAGCAGTGGAGTTCCTCCAGGTTTGGGGAAAGGTGTTTACCTCCTGTCATTGCTGTGTGAGTTAGCCTCCAGAGGCTAACAAGGGGGCTAATCCTAGCATGGTGCTTCCGAATAAACAGTGCCGGGTCTCCAGGCATCAGCTGGACAAGTGTGGCGGCCTGGTTGTTGAATGTGGTCACAATGCTGCAGAGGTATCATATCGATTTGCTACAGAAGCTAAATAGGACCGTGGAGTTGGGGAATCCGGTTTCAGAGCTTCTTGGTGAAATCTGTGCTACAGCTCTATCTCCCTGTACTATCCTGACTGTGGGGGAAAGCATGGGGTCGACGGTGGTGGCTCAGCTCCACCTCTGGTTGACGTTGTCCCAGATTCCTGAGAGGGACAGGCGGATGTATTTGGATGAGCCAGTTTTGTCAACAAGGTTATTTTGGCTCGGCTATGGAGTCCTTACAGGCTTGTTTTGAGGAGAAACAAAAACAGGACGCAGCTCTACGGGTCCTTTTCCCATGAAAATCCTTTGCGGGGGTGGCTCGGCTGTTCCCAAGGCGTGATGGAAAGGGTCCAGGCCAGAGGTGTGTTTCCAGAGGGAGGCTTCAAGGTTGGTTTTTGACTGTCTTGGCGCATCTGGGCAGCGGTGGATGTCTTGGTACAGATGCCGTGCTGGGTCAAAGAAGAGCGTGGTGAAAGCAGATTCGTCCGCAGCACGGTTTCTGGGTCTCGTTCAGGACTCTGTTATGAATCATGCGTTTTTGTCCCAACAGAAGGGCGGTCACATTCTGGTTCTGTCTGGCATGGTTTCAGCTGGGGCACTCATGCCTTTTCTCTTGTGCCTGCGGTTATTGGGTCTGATTGGGTCAGCATTCAGCACCATAGTACCCTCCAAGCACATCATTAAGCTGGAGGCCCTTTGTCTCAACCCCGCCCTGTGCAATTGGGTCCTGGACTTACTGACGGGCCACCCCCAGGTGGTGAAGGTAGGAAACAACATCTCCACTTCGCTGATCCTCAACACTGGGGCCCCACAAGGGTGCGTGCTCAGCCCCCTCCTGTACTCCCTGTTCACCCATGACTGCATGGCCATGCACGCCTCCAACACAATCATCAAGTTAGCAGAAGACACAACAGTAGTAGGCTTGATTACCAACAACAATGAGACAGCCTATAGGGAGGAGGTGAGGGCACTCAGTGTGGTGTCAGGAAAATAACCTCACACTCAACGTCAACAAAACTTAGGAGATGATTGTGGACTTCAGGAAACAGCAGAGGGAGCACCCCCTATCCACATCGACGGAACAGCAGTGGAGAAGTTGGAAAGTTTTCAACCTAGGAGGTTGAAGAAATTTGGCTTGTCACTTAAAACCCTCAAACTTTTACAGATGCACAATTGAGAGCATCCTGTCAGGCTGCATCACCTCCTGGTACGGCAACTGCACCGCACATAACCACAGGGCTCTCCAGAGGGTGGTGCGGTCTGCACAACGCATCACCGGGGGCAAACTACCTGCCCTCCAGGACACCTACAGCACACGATGTCACAGGAAGGCAAAAAAGGTCATCAAGGACAGCAACCACCCGAGCCACTGCCTGTTCACCCCGCTATCATCCAGAAGGCGAGGTCAGTACAGGTGCATCAAAGCTGGGACCAAGAGACTGGAAAAACAGCTTCTATCTCAAGGCCATCAGACTGTTAAACAGCCATCACTAACACAGAGAGGCTGCTGCCTACATACAGACTTGAAATCATGGGCCACTTTAATAAATGGATCACTAGTCACTTTAATAATGCCACTTTAATAATGTTTACATATCTTGCATTACTCATCTCATGTATATACTGTGTTTTATACCATCTCTTGCATCTTGCCTATGCCGCTCTGTCATTGCTCATCCATATATTTATATGTATATATTCTTATTCTATTCCTTCACATAGATTTGTGTGTATTAGGTAGTTGTTGTGGAATTGTTAGATTACTTGCTAGATATTGCTACACTGTCGGAACTAGCAGCATTTCGCTACACTCGCAATAACATCAGCTTACCATGTGACCAATAAAATAACATTTTTTATTTAACCTTTTTAACTAGGCAAGTCAGGTAAATTCTTATATACAATGACGGCCTACCCCGGCCAAACCCGGACGACGCTGGGCCAAATATGCGCTGCCGTATGGGTCTCCCAATCACAGCCGGATGTGATACAGCCTGGATTTGATGGCCTCTGATAGCTGGGGTGCCTCTGGGGCTTCTGTTAATGCGTCTGGACGTATCCCGTCCCTTCATTGGTTGTTTGAGGTCTTCCTGTCGTGCCTAAGGACGTTGACTCCTTGGAGGGACCCGCGACTGCTGTTGCAGGGGGTTCTCAAGGGCCGGGTAGTATTCAAGTTTTTTTGTATTTTATTATATGTCACGTGCACAAGTACAGTGAAATGCCTTTCTTGCAAGCTTCAAACCCAATAACGCAGTAATGAATATCAATGTTGCACAAAAAATAACAAGGTAGAACAAAAACAAACAAGAAATAGAAATAAGAACACGAGAAGTAAGAAGCTATATACAGGGTCTGTTCCAGTACCATATTTACAATGTGCAGGGTATACTGGAGGAATAGAGGTAGATATGTATAGGGGTAAGGTGACTGAGTAGCAGCAGCGTAAATGAAGTTTGTATGTGAGTGAGTGTAGAGTCAGTATAAATGTGTGTGCATTTTGTGTGTATTGGAGTGTCAGTGAGTGTGTAGAGTTGTTCTTGGAACCGTGGGGTCTATGGACTTGGGCTGCAGTGGCATCGTGTCAATGCGCATAGCCAAGTTGCAGTAGGTTCTGGTTCCCTGTATGGGGCTCTGACAGTTCAGGCTTCTCGGGTAAGTATTAGGGGAAAAGGTGGCTTCTGTAAGCCCTTTTTGGAGCCGGTGAAACCTATGTCTGCTTGAGTTGCCGTGGGCTTCCTAGTTTGGTACCCTCTGAGCCGGCTTGGTGCGTGATTGTATGTCCCCATAGTATATTATACTGAGTGACCTACAGGACGTACAGTACTGAATATAATTACTGTTCCCTGAAGGAGGGAATGAGGTATAACATATTTTGGCCCCACTTCGTCAGAGGGTTTGGGCTCGCTGATGCACGGTATTGAAGTAAGGAAATGAATGCGTGCCCCAGTATTATAGCCAGGAAGGTGAGGCTTCTAAGAGTGGACTCGGCATCCATTGGCTCGTTTGGTGTGTTTTCAGTTTTCTTCAGGTGAATGTGATTGGTCGTTGGTAATGTACAGTTGAAGTCGGAAGTTTACATACACTTAGGTAGGAGTCATTAAAACTAGTTTTTCAACCACTCCACAAATTTCTTGTTAACAAACTATAGTTTTGGCAAGTTGGTTAGGGCATCTACATTGTGCATGACACAAGTAATTCTTCCAGTAATTGTTTACAGACAGATTATTTCACTTATAATTCACTGTATCACAATTCCAGTGGGTCAGAAGTTTACATACACTAAGTTGACTGTGCCTTTAAACAGCTTGGAAAATTCTAGAAAACGATGTCATGGCTTTAGAAGCTTCTGATAGGGTAATTTACATAATTTGAGTCAATTGGAGGTGTACCTGTGGATGTATTTCAAGGCCTACCTTCAAACTCAGTGCCTCTTTGCTTGACGTCATGGGAAAATCAAAAGAAATCAGCCAAGACCTCAGATTTTTTTAGACCTCCACAAGTCTGGTTCATTTTTGGGAGCAATTTCCAAATGCCTGAAGGTACCACCTTTATCTGTACAAACAATAGTACGCAAGTATAAACACCATGGGACCACGCAGCTGTCATACCGCTCAGGAAGGAGACGCGTTCTGTCTCCCAGAGATGAACGTACTTTGGTGCGAAAAGTGCAAATCCATCCCAGAACAACAGCAAAGGACCATGTGAAGATGCTGGAGGAAACAGGTACAAAAGTATCTATATCCACAGTAAAAATGAGTCCTATATCGACCTGAATGGCCTGAATGGCCGCTCAGCAAGGAAGAAGCCCTGCTCCAAAACCGCCATAAAAAAGCCAGACTACGGTTTGCAACTGCACATGGGGATAAAGATCGTACTTTTTGGAGAAATGTCCTCTGATGAAACAAAAATATAACTGTTTGGCCATAATGACCATGGTTATGTTTGGAGGAAAAAGGGCGAGGTTTGCAAGCAGAAGAACACCATCCCAAACGTGAAGCACGGGGGTGGCAGCATCATGTTGTGGGGGTGCTTTGCTGCAGGAGGGACTGGTGCACTTCACAAAATAGATGGTATCATGAGGAAGTACAATTACGTGGATATATTGAAGCAAAATCTCAAGACATCAGTCAGGAAGTTAAAGCTTGGTCGCAAATGGGTCTTCCAAATGGCTTAAGGACAACAAAGTAAAGGTATTGGAGTGGCCATCACAAAGCCCTGACCTCAATCCCATAGAAAATTTGTGGGCAGAACTGAAAAATTGTGTGCGAGCAAGGAGGCTTACAAATCTGACTCAGTTACACCAGCTCTGTCAGGAGGAATGGGCCAAAATTCCCCGAACGTATTGAGTGTATGTAAACTTCTGACACACTGGGAATGTGATGAAAGAAATAAAAGCTGAAAAATCATTCTCTACTATTATTCTGACCTTTCACATTCTTGAAATAAAGTGGTGATCCTAACTGACCAAAGACAGGGATTTTTTACTAGGATTAAATGTCAGGAATTGTGAAGAACTGAGTTTAAATGTACTTGGCTAAGGTGTATGTAAACCTCCGACTTCAACTGTATATTGGCCACAAGATGGGCTGTTTGTAATAGGTGAATTGCCCTTTGTGAGTTCAGCCATACACACGGTTGTCTGACCAACATAATGCAAATTAAATCCTGAAAGTAGTAGCCTAGTTATCCATGCATGCAAACAAAAATACTGAATAGCAGTTTGGCTTATAATACACCGTAGTAGGCCTAGTAAACAAAATATCAGATCGATTAAAGGCATGACACAATCTATATTTAGGCTAGTTCCATTAACAGTAAACAAACACAGTAAATAAAAGGCCAATGGAGATCCAACTAATCCAAACAACGTAGGTTTTTGGACAGAACCTGCTGCTAGGGTAGGATCCTAGGCTAACCTGGGCTGGCTCGGCTCCTCTATTCCAAGATCAACAGGAACAGTTGGAGGTTGAGCCATTATCCTGGTGGCACTTGTGGAAGGGTGGGTAGGCTCTGCACACGGAGCTAGCTGAGCTCGGCAGCATCATTGCACTTAGTGGAAAAGTACCCAATTGTCATACTTGAGTAAAAGTAAAGATACCAGTAAAATACTACTTGAGTAAAAGGCTAAAACTATTTGGTTTTAAATATACTTAAATATCAAAAGTAAATGTAATTGCAAAAATATACTTAAGTATTAAGTTAGTGTAAATCATTTCAAATTCCTTATATTAAGCAAATAAGATGGCACCATTTTTTTTATTTTTTAAATGTACAAATAGCCAGGGGCACACTCCAACACTCGGACATCATTTACAAACAAAGCATGTGTGTTTAGTGAGTCCGCCAGATCAGATTCCGTAAAGATGACCAGGGATCTTGATAAGTGTGTGAATTGGACCTGTCCTGTTAAGCATTAATAATGTTTCACCCAACAGTACATTTGTTTCTTTAGGAATGTAGTGAACTAAATACAAAGTACAGATACCAACAAAAAAAGACTTAACTAGTACTTTAAAGTGTTTTTACTTAAGTACTTTACACCACTGATCATCGCTGCTGGGCTTGGTGGCGGCCTCGGTGGTTTGATGTTTCTGCTCATCGCTCTCTTTCTCCAATTTCTGATATCCACCGTGGCAGATTTAACTGGTTCGAGCTTGCTAAGGCTAATAAAACTACTTTTTTTTTTACAGCTAGCTAAGGCTAATAACACTAACAATTTTGTACAGCTAGCTAAGGCTAATAACACTAACACTTTTTACAGCTAACTAAGGCTAATAACAATAACACTTTTTACAGCTAACTAAGACGCTAACTAAACTCTGTAGTTGTGGCGCACGAGGCAGAGTTGAGCAAGCAGCTTCAACGGTAGACTTGACCCCACACTTCTAAATCAAAATCAAATATTACAGGCGGCGTATGGCGTTTTTCACTTAGCCTACCACAGGGATGAGAATCATTTTGTTCCCTGCTTTTATGGATACCCGAAGGAGTCATACCTAACCGTCCAGTGGCTTTCCGTAGCCCCCCTACACACCGCTGTGCACCCTCTCCATTGTGTTGACAGTCACTCTGTCACTCAAAAGCCAACCTCTCACTCAATAGTTTTAACTTTTTTGCTTTTTATTATATAGGGACATGCAACTAAAACTGGGGGGGATGGGGCTCAACCTAGTAGAGACTGGTTTGACCCTGGTTACACACTGACTCGCGTGTGCAAGCCTGTACAGTAGTGTTTCTAGTTAGCCCGTGTAGGAGCAGTTAGCAGTGTGTTGGTCTGTTCCAGTCCCAGCATCGCTCGCTCGCTCGCTCTCTCTCTCGCTCCCTCTCACTCTTTCTCCCTCCCTGCAGGAGATCTCTGGAGCCGGTTACAGTATTTGAGTGTTTTTGGAGGAGTTCCTAAATATTTGCAGGATGACAGTATGATCTGACTGTGCTGCTCACTGCCCATTCTCATGTCATTACCAGAGGGGCAGAAAACACACACTGCTGCAACGTAGAACACACACACACACAGTATAAGAACATGTATGGACTCGTCCGTAGGAATCCAGTCATAATTGAGTGCTCAGTTAGTGGAGCTTCCATTAGTATTCTGTTGGTTTCTCCAGTCAACCACATTCAGGGACTCCCACCACTTCTACCAGATAGGATGATACACAACGGAATTCTTTACAAACATGTTAGAACCAATGACCATGAGACATCAATAAGTTGTTGTAAAGGTGTTCTCACGTTTCTCTAACATTTCTGTCTAATTATTATCTTCTGTTTTCTCTCCACAGAGTGCCCAAGGGCTGTGAGAGCCCCTTGGGGAAACCTCAGGCACAAACACTCTCTTCCTCATACAGAAGCACTCTCTCTCTCTCTCACATACACACACTTATTAAAACAAACACACACACAGAGCATGTTGGAGGTCCAGGAGGAGAGGCCTGCCGTGGCAGGAGGGACGGCAGCGACACATTTCAGCAAGAAAGAGCGAGGGAAGAAAGAACGAGAGGAGGCCAAGGACGGCCGGGGGAATCTTGGGAATATCGGGAACAGTGCTCCTGGTTCGGGTGGCCGAGGGAACGGCAGAGGGAAAGCCCCTCACCCACACACAGGCAGCCCCCACCAGCTCATCACCCCACCCTGCTCTGTGGTGCTGGGAGCCCCCTCCATTCATCACAACAGACTGAAGAACTCCCCATCCACCAACACACAGAGGTGAGGGAGAGCAAGTGTACTGTGTGTGTGTGTGTATAGTGGTGGTGGTGGTGGTAGTAATAATGTGTGTCCTTAAGTCAGGGAGTACACTGTGTTTGAATGTTCTTTCTGCTGACTCATGTTTCTGGAGCCACTGGAAACCAGCTTCTGCCCTGCCAAACCCTAGCCAGTCTTCTCTCCTCTCTCTCTCTCCTGTCTCTCTCTCCGCTCTCTCTCTCCTCTGGCTGAATGTGTCTGTCATTTAGGGTGTGGTATAGTGATCTCTGCCAGTTGGACTGTTCCTGTTCTCCTGAACTGCACTTTACTCATGGCCATTCAGAAGCAGACGCCCTGCTCTGCCTCTCCTCTTGGGATCAGAGCCAAATATAAGACTCTGGCTGGGATTATTCCTACAGCAGTATTGGCCAGTGAGAAAAGTGTGTTTCCCTTCCCTCTGTCTGCTCCTATACTCTAACTGTACAGCAGTGGTTAGCGGCTATAATGATGGATCATGGTAGGCTGGGGGATTTCCCACATCGTAAATCCTGGACACAGTAGGCCCACTGTTTTAGTCGGTTCATATTCGGGCACCTCCATACAAACAGAGCTGCCGAGTGAGTGAGTGAGTGTGTGTCTGCATGCACATTTGTGTGTGATTTGAACTATTTTGTCAGTCTCCCCTCCCGGCAGTGGAAAGAGGGGAGTGAGGGGAGATTGGGAGGGGTTGATGGGACAAGAGGTCAGTCTGGTTCACTCCAAGCCAGCCGTTTGACTCTCTGGCCTCTTACAGCTGAGCCTCCCCAGGTCAAGGAGTCTGTTTACTGGGCACACGTTAACTCTAGCCCCAGGCTTCAGCCTGTTCCCTCTGTGTCCCTGGTAGCATTTGTGTCATAGTGGGGAAGTAAAAGGACAAAGAGACTAACCTTGTGGGGACACAATTCAGTCCCATTCAAAATCATATTTTCCCTAACCCCTTACCCTAACTTTAACCCGAAAACCAACCCTAGCTCCTAAACCTAATTCTAACCTTAACCCTAAACCCCCTAGAAATAGCATTTGATGTTGTCGTTACTAACAAAATGTCCCCAGTTGGTAATTTTTTTGTTTACAATTCTTCTCCTGGGGACTTCTGGTCACCACAAGTATAATTAAATATGTCCACACACACACACACACACACACACACACACACACACCACACCACACCACACCACACCACACCACACCACACCACACCACACCACACCACACCACACCACACCACACCACACCACACCCACACACAAAGGCTATGTCATTGATAAGCACTTCTTCCCTCTCCCTACCTCTCTTAGTCCTAAACCCAAGTCAGAGGTAATGGTGCGCTCCCCTCCAGTCATGTCCCCCTCCGGTGGCGCCGCCCAGATGGACTCCAAAATTCCCAATCAGAGCAAACCAGGAAGCGCCGGCAGCCAATCACAGGCCTCGCCATGCGACCCCAAGACAGTGGGTGGTAAGGGCTCCCAGCAGGGCGGCATGTCAGGGGTGGGTCCAGGAGGTATGGGGGGTCTGAAGAACGGCCAGGGCCTGAACTCTGGGGGACAGGGGACAAAGGTCAAGGTGAAGAGGGAGAGGAGCACCTCAGTGGAGTCCTACAACGAGCAGCAGCCAGGCACAGCCACGCCCACCAGCGACGACAAGGGTGAGTAGTACACTGCATTCTAAATAGTGGTCAAATATGTCAAGTGGTATTAAGTAGTGTACTTTTTACAAATCCTAACCTTCCTTACACTTTCTAAGCTCCCATTTCCATGAAACTAAAGTGCTTACATCTTGCCTCTCCGACACAATAGCTGCTGAAGTACGTGTCCATGTTGTCTGTGTGAACATGTGGTGTTGTGGCTGTAGAAACATCAGCAGGCCCCTGAAAGCGTGTCATTATGGTCACACACTGACTTGATATGCTGCTGTCTCTCTCCTCTCCTCCTGGGAGTCTGGTGGACAGGACTGCGCTCTGATAAAGGAGGGGGAGGGCGTGTGTTTGTGTATTATTGATAGAGAGCTCAGCTGTAACTGTATAAGTACATGTGACACACACGGTTACACACTGACTGTGTGTGTATACAGACAGTAACAGGGTGAAGAGGATGTGTGTAGCTGAGAGGAGGCAGCCCTACAGTGGAGCTGACTGGTGTTCTGGAGGAGAGAGTGATGAGGACGACAAAGGATTCTTCAGTGAGTGTCTGTCCTTCCGTCATCCCCATTTCCACCCGCTACTGTAAACTACAGTAACACGATCCTCTGTCCCTCCCCAGACTGTAACTCCAGTGACGTGAAGCCCCAGGACTCCAACTCCCATCCTCCCCCCAACGCCGGACTCAGCCGCTCCTCCACACCCTCCCACAATGCACTAGGAGGCCAGGGCGCAGCGTCGGAGTCGGCGGGTGGTCAGAAGGCTGGGTCTAAAGTGGTTTACGTCTTCACTACAGAGATGGCCAACAAGTAAGGGAGATCGCAGGGAAACCATGTTAATGGTCCTAATAGCCCATGATATGTTAGTGATTGAGCTGTAGTCATTGTAGTTGCAGTGTGTGACGTGTTCCCTCAGCAAACTCAGTGTTCCACACACCAGGTTATTCTGAGCTTGTTTTGGATAGACCACACACACCGGAGAAAGGAGTGGAGATATAAAATCCAGAAATCTAGCTCTCCTAACATGCTCGCCTGCAGTTATGCTTTGTTTTCAGTGTGCTTGCCTGAAAGTGTGTTCTTGTTTCAGTTGTCTCCGATTTTCCACTGTCCTCTGTACGGAATAGGAGATGAAAGTTGTGGATGTAAAGTGGAAGATGTGAAACTGTTTGTTTAGTCTGTCGACCTCGGCATTTCCTTCATGCCCTTTGCTAACACTGCCCTCATTCTGCTGCCACAGACACAGACACAATGTGACTGTCTGGTCTCTGTTCCTCAGGGCTGCTGACGCTGTTCTAACAGGCCACTCAGAAAACATCATCAACTTCCACATGAGAAACATCTCCAACAGCAAGGACAAGATCCCCCTCCCACCCCTGGTAAGAACACACGCACACACTGCCATGATGTGATGACTAGACATGTAACTTGGCATAACTTGGCAAAGAGTCAGCTTTGATAAATACTTGATTTACAAACCCTCATTTACTCAAACTTCATTTCTTATCCCCCTGCCTTTATCGCTTTTTCCTTTCTCTGTTTTAGAACGATCAGGCAGGACCCCTCCGAGGTGACTCCAAGCCCTCCCAGCAGTCCTCATCTCATTCCTCAGACAAGAACCACCAGACAGGGTCTAAACCTGGCCTGACTGATCAAGCACCACCCCAGGCCCCTCCCCAGGGGGTAAAGCCTGGTTCACTCACCCAGGATGGGGCCTCCTCAGCAGACATGGACCCCAAGAACCTCCATGGCAGCAGCCCTGGTAATACCATGGGTCCAGGTGACCAGACCCCTGGGTGCCAGCCCCAGTCTGAGCAGGGCATGCCTCCTCTGAACCCCCCTCAGCCTGGTGAAGGAGGAGGGCTGGGGCCCATAGGGATGGGTCAGCCTGGTCTGACTCCCCAGCAGCAACAGCAGCAACTGGCCCAGGAACTTCTCAACATGGAGGCCAACACAGAGGGCCTGTCCCAGGAACAGCTAGAGCACCGCCAGCGCTCCCTCCAGACCCTGCGAGACATCCAGCGCATGCTCTTCCCTGATGACCGCGATGCCCCACCGCCACCCGGTCCTATTGGGGGACTCCCCCAGTCCCACGACGGCATGCCCGATGGGGGGCCCAGGAGGCCGGAGCAGGGCCCTCTCCAGGCCATGATGGCCCAATCCCAGAGCCTAGGTCCACCAGGGGGTTCGGGAGGGTCCCGACCCCAGGGAACCCCATTTGGCCCCTCACATGGTCACCCCAGAGACATGCCCCCTTTCCCAGATGAGCTGGGGCACATGATGGGTCCTGGAGGGTGTGGGGATGGAGATCACATGACCCCGGAGCAGGTGGCCTGGCTGAAGCTGCAGCAGGAGTTCTACGAGGAGAAGAAGAGAAAACAGGAAATGCATCACCGCCCACTTCCTCCCGACATGATGATGCACACCCACGGGCCGCGCGGCATGATGCGAGGGCCCCCACCACCCTACCAGATGGGCCCCGGAGAGGTGTGGGTTCCAGGGGGGCCGGGAGGGCCACCAGAGCACTATCACGATCGCATTGCCATGGGCCCCAGAGGGATGCTTCCTCACATGCAGAGGATGCCTGGGTTCCCCCAGGGCATGATGAACCCTGACATGGAGGGACCCCCCAGGCCTGGGATGGGCTGGCCTGAAGACATGCCCCCGAGGATGGGGGACGGCCGGGGGTTCCCAGGAGGGCCAGGGGGTATGTTCGGAGGTCCAGGGGTGCGGGGAGAGCGCTTCCCCAACCCCCAGTCAGTCCAAGAGGCCATGTTTCACCAGGGCATGGGGGGCGACAAGGGACCGGGCCTTCCTCCGCAGATGATGATGGAGATGCAGAGGATGATGGGACACCAAAGAGGCGGCATGGAGCCAGGAAACGGGGGCGGGATGATGTTTCCCAGGATGCCCGGCGAGGGCCCCATGAGCCCCTCTTCCAGACTGGCTGTGATGGGGAGCCGGGACATGGGCCCTGAGTTTGGCATGGGCCCCCATGGGAACCCCCAACTACGAGAGGGGCCTATGAACATGAGCCCAGATGAGATGATGAGAATGAGAGGGCATCCAATGGACAACATGGGGCCCCAGGGAAGGCAGATGCACTTCACAGACCAGCCCCAGCCAGGGGACTTCCCCATGGGACCCGCACGACCCTTCCCTGGTGGTCCTGGCGGTATGAGGGGCCCTCATGGAGAGCAGGCCTATGCTGGCCCGGAGCACAGGACCACCCCTACGGGGGGCAATGGCCGCCTCAACCACCACCCGCCCTCCGCCGGACCCCCCCAGGGCCAGAGGGGACGTAAGCCTGCAGAGCTGATCATCCAGCCAGGAGGGGGCAGCTCACCCAGTATTAACCCCCTCAAGTCCCCTCCTTTGAGGCAGGTGCAGTCCCCCATGATGGGCTCTCCCTCTGGGAACCTCAAGTCCCCCCAGACCCCCTCCCAGCTGGCTGGTATGCTCTCCGGCCCTCCGGGACCCAATGGCCCCCCTAACACTGCCAACCCGGCTCCCATGAAGTCTCCCCACTCTATGATGGGGTCTGCTGGTGCCTCCCCTGTAAATATGAGGTCCCCGTCCCTCCCCAACCCTTCTCCAGGGTGGGCCTCTTCCCCCAAACCCCCCATGCCCAGCCCAGGAATCCCTCAGCAGCAAGGGGGTAAAACCCCCCTCAGTATGACCTCACCTAACATGATGGGAAATATGGAGCAAGGTACAGTACTTTTCTGGATTGATCTACTTTCTCCCTTCACTGCTCTCTTCTCGCTCTCACATCTATCTCTTACATGCTGTGATGAACAAAATTACTAATGTTGATTTCAAGACAGAGATAATATTCATTTTGAGAGTTTTTTAATACTTACTACCTGATGGAGATGCATGATTGGGTGAAGATGACATGTCTTGAATCGAGGGCTGTTTTGTAACGTCCCTCCTCCTGCAGCACTCTGTCTGTTGTCCAGGCAGTCTAAACAGACCTCTGTTGTATATCTGGGAGTACAGGATAGAATTTGTCTCCATCAGCTTCAAATCAAATTATTTATAAGTCAATAAGTCAATTGAAAGCATCATTCTCATCCATGTAAACACATTTTCCCTAAGCAGAAAACATTTTCCCATTTCAGGGAAATTGCTCCCCCTTGTGGTCATGTAACTTCATTGTATCTAAATTAATTCATGTCATTATTTACAATTGACATGTATTGTATGTCAACCTGAAATGTGTTTGACACATTGTCCCTTCTTTCAAAGTAACCAGGGTATTTTTGGCTACTTAATGAATAGGACTCATGTAAAGAGTTTACTTTTATATCTCTAACCTCTCCACAGGTGGTAATGGCCCCCTCTCGGCACCCCCCTCGTCAGGAGCCCAGTCTGGCTCCATGCCCCTCCAGGGGGGTCCAGGCAGCGCCCCGACCGGCAGCCCTTACTCCCTACCCCCCGAACCTACGCTATCACAGAACCCCCTCTCCATCATGATGTCACGCATGTCCAAGTTCGCCATGCCCAGCTCCACCCCCCTCTACCATGACGCCATCAAGACCGTGGCGAGCTCAGACGACGACTCGCCCCCTGCTCGCTCCCCGAACCTGCCCTCCATGAACAACAACGGTGAGTGGACAGAGACATGCTTAGATGTCATGTCATAACGCATTCAAATATCTTAATTATTATTATTATTATTATTATTATAATTATTTTGAGATTTAATTTATGTATTTTGTAACACTTTTTCTTAGAGCTTTGCCTTTATGGTTAGCTCAACTTGATTGAAGAGGAATTAAATTATAACATGCTGTCTGTGCACCAATGTCCCTCTCTCTCTCTGTGGCCCTCTGTAGGTATGGGAATGAACCACCACCAAGGTCCTCCTCGTATGATGGGCCCCGGCTCCTCTGGCCCCATGCCTGTCCTCAGTCCCCTGGGTATGACCCCCATGGGCTCACAGCCTCTCTCCCACGGCATGCCCCAGCAGATGCCCTCCCCAAACCCCCCCAACATGGGCCCTGGCCCGGGCATGATGCCTCATGGCATGATGATGCATCCCAACCCCCAGGACCAAGGCATGGGCAACCCCCAGATGATGCCCCAGGGGCGCATGGGTTACCCCCACCGAGGGCAGGGTTACCCCCTCCCCCAGTCCCCCTCCCAGCAGGGCGCCTACTCCCCCCACAACGGCCCTGTGCCCCAGGGCTTCCCAGGACACCCCATGGGCTTCCAGGGAGAAGGGGGTCCCATGGGGAGTCGGATGGGGAACATGCCTCCTGGAGGTGGAGGCGACGGAGGTAGGCCCAACAACCCTGGAGGACCACAGTTCAACATGCACGGAGAGTTCAGTGATGCAGACCTGCATGAGGTGATGCGAACCGGGGCGTCCGGTATGCCAGAGTTTGACCTGTCCAGGATCATCCCATCAGACAAGCCCAGCCAGACGCTGTCCTATTTCCCTAGGGGAGGAGGAGATGGCCCCGGCCCAGGGGGGAAACCTCCACACATGCAGGGAATGATGCAGGGGATGATGGGGGAGGGCCCCCCAAGGATGGGCATGCCCATGCAGGGGCTGGGGGGGATGCCCGGGGGGCCGGGAGGCACTATGGGCCCCCAGGATATGCCCATGGGAAACCCTTCCCATAATCCTATGCGGCCACATGGGCCCCCAGGGTTCATGGGTCAGGGCATGATGGGACCTCAGCACCGGATGATGTCACAGGGGGGTCCAGCGGGCATGATGCAGGGAAAGGAGAGGGGAGTACTCTACAACCACCCTGGGCCTGGGAGGTCGCCCAACATGATGATGTCTCTGCAAGGCATGGGCGTCCCCCCCCAGCAGACGGCGATGATGATGATGGGCGGGCAGATGAGGTCGCGTGGCATGGACATGGACATGGGATTCAGCCCAGGGCCTGGAATGTTCTAACACACAACTCATAGACCCATGGACCTCGAATGTTGTGAGCTCATATACAGAATGTGGATGGAATGTGTCACAGCAGAAAAGAGATAGATGGATTAAAACATAGAAAGTAAGGAATGACAGACAGAGATTGGTACTCTGGCGTGAACCATGTATGGGAGAGGAGTGATGCCGGTAATGGCTTGTGGAGTCTACATAGCCCAGTACTTGTCTTTTGCCACAAGCATTTAATTTGCTCCCTTCAGAAATGTCTGAATGTATGGGATTGTTGTGCTTCAATGTCACAATTAAACTGTTCCTCAAGTGTTTTTTTGTTGTGTTAAATCTCTGACTATAAGGTTTGAGTGTCGAAGAGGAATGAGATAAACCACCTTGGAGGACTGTACAGCTAGCTGTATATCAACTTTTTCAAATCAGTAAAAAAATCAACAACGGATTTTCCCAGCAAAGGATAAGGAACTTAAAAATGGAATAAAAAGACTTTGTGAAATAAAATCGTATTTTGTGAAGATTAATGGAAATCTATCTTCTCTAGCTCCATCGTTTTGACTATTTCTGTCCTGTGTGTGTGTGTGTGTGTGTGTGTGTGTGTGTGTGTGTGTGTGTGTGTGTGTGTGTGTGTGTGTGTGTGTGTGTGTGTGTGTGTGTGTGTGTGTGTGTGTGTGTGTGTGTGTGTGTGTGTGTGTGTGTGTGTGTGTACGAGCCTGCGACGGTGTGTGTTTTGTGTTGTAAGTATGTATAGGGATTCTATCAGTGACCTCTAAGCTCTCTTACCCATCTTTTCATTGGGGGAGGAACGCCACTCTAAAGAACAGTACTGTTTACCATTGGTGGGATATTTTCATTTTTGTCTTTTAATTTCCTTTACATCCATTGTATAACAAACCAAACTATGACCTCATAGAGATAATGGTATTATTAAAAAAGCACAAAGATTGATCAACTGTAGTGTCTTTTTTCTCCCATTTCAACTCTTCTACCAGACAGTTTGTGTGCGCCTGTTGCGGTTTGGTCTTCTGTTGACTCTGGGATTTCATTCCCACAGCATTCATCTGATAGAAGATTAACTGAGTGGGACCAGACATAACAGGTGAGCTAGGGCTCTATTCTTTTCTGGTATATGTCGGCTCAATAGGAAATTGCTTTTAAATTTCAAGCGCTCTATAGTGCTGGTCTTCGGCGATACATTGAATCGAGCCAGTGTATCAAGAAAGCCAGACGCCAACCAGAGTTCTTCCTTGCCATGCTTCTAACCACCAAATGACACTAACAAACTAAAATGTGTATACATTGTACAATAAATTGGTAAGTCAGAGCCTCATATCACATTCATTTGTATATATATATACAGTTGAAGTCAGAAGTTTACATACACCTTAGCCAAATACATTTAAACTCCGTTTTACACAATTCTTGACATTTAATCCTAGTAAAAATTTAAATTGTTTAACTTGGGTCAAATGTTTCAGGTAGCCTTCCACAAGCTTCCCACAATAGGTGCATTTTGGCCTCATTAATCCTGACAGGGCTGGTGTAACGTAGTCAGGTTTGTAGGCCTCCTTGCTCACACATGCTTTTTCAGTTCTGCCCACAAGTTTTCTATGGGATTGAGGTCAGGGCTTTGTGATGGCCACTCCAATACCTTCACCCTGTTGTCCTTAAGCCATTTTGTCACAACTTTGGAAGTATGCTTGGGGTCATTGTCCATTTGGAAGACCCATTTGTGACCAAGCTTTACCTTCCTGACTGATGTCTTGATGTTGCTTCAATATATCAACAACATTTTCCTCCCTCATGATGCCATCTATTTTGTGAAGTGCACCAGTTCCTCCTGCAGCAAAGCACCCCCACAACATGATGCTGCCACCCCCGTGCTTCACGGTTGGGATGGTGTTCTTCGGCTTGTCAGCTTTTTCCTCCAAACATAACGATGGTCATTATGGCCAACAGTTCTATTTTTGTTTCATCAAACCAGAGGACATTTCTCCAAAAACTACAATCTTTGTCCACATGTGCAGTTGCAAACCGTAGTCTGGCTTTTTTATGGCGGTTTTGGAGCAGTGGCTTCTTCCTTGCTAAACGTTCTTTCGGGTTAAGTCGATATAGGATGGAGATACAATTTTCGGCAAAATCATTCGCAAGGAGATTCCTGCAAAAATATTATTTGAAGATGAACCAGACTTGTGGAGGTCTACAATTGTTTTTTTGAGGTCTTGGCTGATTTCTTTTGATTTTCCCATGATGTCAAGCAAAGAGGCACTGAGTTTGAAGGTAGACCTTGAAATACATCCACAGGTACACCTCCAATAGGCTAATTGACATCATTTGAGTCAATCAGAAGCTTCTAAAGCCATGACATAATTTTCTGGAATTTCCCAAGCTGTTCAAAGGCACAGTCAACTTAGTGTATATTAACTTCTGACCCACTGGAATTGTGATACAGTGAATTATAAGTGAAATAATCTGTGTAAACAATTGTTGGAAAAATGACTTGTGTCATGCACAAAGTAGATGTCCTAACCGACTTGCCAAACCTATAGTTTGTTAACAAGAAATTTGTGGAGTGGTTGAAAAACTCGTTTTAATGACTCCAACCTAAGTGTATGTAAACTCGCGACTTCAACTGTATAGTGTCAGTCACGTCTTTGGTCATGTTCACATTCGTCAAACAAAATCACCCTAATTATTGGCTGACAATAGAGCCTACCGCAATGCAACAAACGACGGTTGATAAATGATGTTCCACTCAGGCCGTTTACCAATGAAAAAAATAGGCATTTCCGGTCTGCTTAATAGTGGGGTGGCTCTCCATTAGGCACTAATGCATTAGCAGCTGGGTCTGGTCATCTTAGTTGACTGTATAAATGGGTTGGTTGTTAAAGAAGGATATTTAAGCCTTGAGACAATTGAGACATGGACGTTATGTGTGCCATTCAGAGGGTGAATGGGCAAGACAATAAATGTAAATGTCTTTGAACAAGGTATGGTAGAAGGTGCCAGGCGCAATGGTTTATGTCAAATAACTGCCGCGCTGCTGTGTTTTTCACGCTCAACAGTTTCCCGTGTGTATTCAGAATGGTCTACCACCCAAAGGACATCTAGCCAACCTGAAACAACTGTGGGAAGCATTGGAGTAAAAAAGGCCAGCATCCCTGTGGAACGCTTTAGACACCATGTATAGTCCATTAGGAAGTTGTTCCTAATATTTGGTATACTCAGTGTATATACCTGTTTAAATAGGTCCCCTTGGATCTACACATGTGCTTTGAGTTGCATGGCTCCAGTTGAAGTGCAAAGAAGCCCCTTGTGCACATCCTCATAACAACAAGCACCTTCATATGATCAGACAAAGTCACATTTCCATGTGTTTCCATTACTAATGTAAATCTCTCCAAAAAGGGATTTCTGTATTTGTTTTTCATTTTCCTCCCATCTCCTGTATTCAGAGAGTGACCTTTCACTGGCATGGAGGGATATGAAACCAAAACCAGGGAGGGCTTTTCACTCCAAATGGATGTGAGATCAGAAACCGTTGTAGACCTACATCACATAATGGCTTAGAATGTCTTGGTATCCAACGGGGATAGACAAACAGTGGAAAAGCATTGGAAAATGTAACTTAAATGAAGACACAATGTACCCTGCTAGCTTGCCTACAACAAGGCTTGTTTTGTTGGATACGTCTAAGTGACTGGCTTGTAGTAATAAACACTGACCTTGCCTTTCTGTAAGCCTTTTCTTCATCAGAGGTTGATGGTGAGATAGCATCTTAATGAGCAGTGTGAAAAGGAACAACTGTAAAATGGTGGCAAACAGAACAGATCCAGAATGCAATTCAGCAATTCATTTTTGCTCCACTCCATTGAGCCTGACACAATGTGAAGCCCCCGCTCTAGCTACAGTGGGGGAGAGAGCAGTAATGATGCACTCACTCACGCACACACACACACACACACACACACACACACACACACACACACACACACACACACACACACACACACACACACACACACACACACACACACACACACACACACACACACATACACACGCAGGCATGCATGCATGCACAGTCCCTTACACACACAAAAAGGAACCTACATTCATATTCACCATAGGGAAGGTAGTCCTCTCTCTACCCTGTAAGGGGTGAGGGACCAGGGGTAGAGGAGCAGGACAGATGGGCAGAAGTCATCTCATTCCCCTTCATCATTGTTTACATAGTACCTGAACCAAACACCTATCAGCCATGGACAGAAATTGGTAACACTTTATTTGGGTAGTCCATCTGTGTATGTGCTACAGACTATCTATACACTATGCAGACTATCTGCAGACTGTAACAGACTATCTACATCAGTAACATTTCAACTAACTGCAGTATCTACTAACCCTAACCTTAGCCCTAACCTTAACCCTTATCCTAACCCTAAACTTAACCCTTGCCCTATCCCTAACAGTAACTTTAGCAAGCAGTTGCTTATCAACAGATAGTTTGTTAATAGTATGACCATGTACAGATGGACTATCCAGACAATACAAATAAAGGGGGATCCAGAAATGTTAAACAAACATGCCTGTTAGTTTGTTTTTATGCCCTTGATAAATGTAGAAAGAGAGAGAGCCAAAGTGAGTTTGTGTGTTTGCATGTGCAAGAGGGAGAGAGAGAGAGAAAAGAGAAAGGTAGGGGGAGGAAATACATTCCTCTCTACCTTGTAGGCCTACCCTGGTATCAAGGGCTTGGCTTGACAATCTCAGAATTAAATTAAACTTTTTGGTGTTTTGTAACAGATGTCTCTTTGCATTCAACAAATGGCAGATGTACAGTTTGGATTGATTGATTGGTTTTATTTGTCAGAAGAAAAAAAAATCCATGTTTACACTCAGAACAAATATTTTTTTTAAATTGCACAATAAAGTCGGGGACTTAATTCAATTGTGGTCCCTATTTTCTGACATAAATAGATATACAAGTACATAGATACATACAGACAGATTCCAGAGATATAGACAAAAAAATGCTTAACTTCCAGATGAGCATGAGGGGGGAGTTTAAGTACAATTCTGACAAGCTTGTTTTGGCTGGTCTTAAGCTTATTCTTTAGATGTTTGTGGCTGCTGGTGAACAATGACATGCAGGCATAATCAAAGTGACACTGGACTAGCACACTTGCCAGAGTCTTCATGTCTCTGGCCACTGACGTTTTCTAAAATGGAGTACATAAAGAAATGTACTCATCATTCTACACACAATACCCCATAATGACGAAGTGAAAACAGGTTTTTAGATATCAATCAAATGTATTTACAGTGGGGCAAAAAAGTATTTAGTCAGCCACCAATTGTGCAAGTTCTCCCGCTTAAAAAGAGGCCTGTAATTTTCATCATAGGTACACTTCAACTATGACAGACAAAATGAGAAAAAACAAATCCAGAAAATCACATTGTAGGATTTTTTATGAGGATTTTTTAAAAGTTTGCTAGAGAGCATTTGGATGATCCAGAAGAAGATTGGGAGAATGTCATATGGTCAGATGAAACCAAAATATAACTTTTTGGTAAAAACTCAACTCGTCGTGCTTGGAGGACAAAGAATGCTGAGTTGCATCCAAAGAACACCATACCTACTGTGAAGCATGGGGGTGGAAACATCATGCTTGGGGCTGTTTTTCTGCAAAGGGACCAGGACGACTGATCCGTGTAAAGGACAGAATGAATGGGGCCATGTATCGTGAGATTTTGAGTGAAAACCTCCTTCCATCAGCAAGGGCATTGAAGATGAAACGTGGCTGGGTCTTTCAGCATGACAATGATCCCAAACACACTGCCCGGGCAACGAAGGAGTGGCTTCGTAAGAAGCATTTCAAGGTCCTGGAGTGGCCTAGCCAGTCTCCAGATCTCAACCCCATAGAAAATCTTTGGAGGGAGTTGAAAGTCCGTGTTGCCCAGCAACAGCCCCAAAACATCACTGCTCTAGAGGAGATCTGCATGGAGGAATGGGCCAAAATACCAGCAACAGTGTGTGAAAACCTTGTGAAGACTTACAGAAACGTTTGACCTATGTCATTGCCAACAAAGGGTATATAACAAAGTATTGAGATAAACTTTTGTTATTGACCAAATACTTATTTTCCACCATAATATGCAAATAAATTCATTAAAAATCCTACAATGTGATTTTCTGGATTTCTTTTTCTCATTTTGTGTGTCATAGTTGTAGTGTACCTCTGATGAAAATTACAGGCCTCTCTCATCTTGTTAAGTGGGAGAACTTGCACAATTGGTGGCTGACTAAATACTTTTTTGCCCCACTATAAAGCCCTTTTTACATCAGCCGATGTCACAAAGTGCTATACAGAAACCCAGCCTAAAACCCCAAACAGCAAGCAATGCAGATGTAGAAGCATTAGTTTGATATGTTTGCATGTATATATTAAAAAAAAAAATTATTTACATAAACATTCAGACCCTTTGCTGTGAGACTCAAAATTGAGCTCAGGTGCTTCCTGTTTCCATTCATCATCCTTGAGATGTTTCTACAACTTGATGGAGTCCAACTGGGGTAAATTCAATTGATTGGACATGATTTGGAAAGGCACACGACACACTTGTCTATGTAAGGTCCCACAGTTGACAGTGCATGCTAGAGCAAAAAGCAAGCCATGGGGTCAAAGGAATTGTCCGTAGAACTCCGAAACAGGATTGTGTCGAAGCACAGATCTGGGGAAGGGTGCCAAAAACATTTCTGCAGCATTGAAGGTCCCCAAGAACACAGTGGTCTCCATCATTCTTAAATGGAAGAAGTTTGGAAACACCAAAACTCTTCCTAGAGCTGGCCGCCAGGCCAAACTGAGCATTCGGGGGAGGAGGGCCTTGGTCAGGGAAGTGATCAAGAACCTGATGGTCACTCTGACAGAGCTCCAGAGTTCCTCTGTGGAGATGGGAGGACCTTCCAGAAGGACAACCATCTCTGCAGCACTCCACCAATCAGGCCTTTATGGTAGAATGGCCAGACGGAAGCCACTCCTCAGTAAAAGGCACATGACAGCCCGCTTGGAGTTTGCCAAAGGCAACCTAAAGGACTCTCAGACCATGAGAAACAAGATTCTCTGTTCTGATGAAACCAAGATTGAACACTTTGGCCTGAATGCCAAGCGTCACGTCTGGAGGACATGGGGGTGGCAGCATCATGCTGTGGGGAAGATGTTCGGCGGCAGGGACTGGGAGACTAGTCAGGATTGAGGCAAAGAGGACAACGCAGGAGTGGCTTCGGGACTTTAAATGTCCTTGAGTGGCCCAGCCAGAGCCCAGACTTGAATCCGATCTAACATCTCTGGAGAGACCTGAAAATAGCTGTGCAGCGATGCTCCCCATCAAACCTGACAGAGCTTGAGAGGATCTGTAGAGAAGAATGGGAGAAACTCCCCAAATACAGGTGTGCCAAGCTTGCAGCGTCATACCCAAGAAGACTTGAGTCTGTAATCGCTGCCAAAGGTGACTCAACAAAGTACTGAGTAAAGGGTCTGAATACTTATTTAAATGTGATATTTTCATTTTTTACTTTTCATAAATTTGCAAACATTTCTAAAAACCTGTTTTTGTTTTGTCATTATGGGTATTGTGTGTAGATTGACGAGGGAAAACAACTATTTGATCCGTTTTAGATTAAGGCGCAATGAAATGTGGAAAAAGCCAAGGGGTCTGAATACTTTCTGAATGCACTGTATAGCGAATGTGCTCACTCTGGTCTTGGCACTTGTGCTCTAGCCAACAGCTCACAGATAGAGTGCGAGTATAGACTACATGAGATTATTATGGACAAAAGAGCAATATTATTTGTATTTGTCAAATTGCAGCCAAGCATCTATCAAAGCATCAAGAACCTCAATATTTATTGAAAAAGAACATCAAGCTCATCACCCTGCACTTTCACCACCCGGCGAAGTTCATCATAACTTATTTCATCTGTAGCCTAATAAACCACATGCTTCCCGGGGTCGTAGTGGCAGGACTACACGACATGTCATCGCGTGACTACAATTTTACTTTGATATGATGGTAATTATATCAATATTTGTGCATAAAAGCATTTCCACCGGC
This sequence comes from Salvelinus fontinalis, assembly GCF_029448725.1. Classification (NCBI taxonomy): domain Eukaryota; kingdom Metazoa; phylum Chordata; class Actinopteri; order Salmoniformes; family Salmonidae; genus Salvelinus; species Salvelinus fontinalis. Next base: position 21,747,221 of record NC_074687.1, read on the forward strand.
AATTCTCGCATATTGAATTTTACCATCACAAAAAGATCTCACTTTGTATTTTGTTTTGTCAACATTTGGAAAGTTTACAGACACAAATGCTGTTTCCATCAGGCCTGTCATTTTTCATCCGACATGTGCTTTACTTTCTTAAAAAGGTTGAATGGGAACCTGGTTAGTGTCAAGTGTTTTGAGGATGCTGGAATCAGATTTTGGACAAACTTGCACATGCCTACAGGAGACTTTTGAAGTAGCCTAATCAGATTAAAGCATTGTGACTGTTTGGCCACATATAAAATGTAATATATTTTAAAAGTTACTTGATAAATATTTAGGCTATTTTGAAGCGTTAGGTTCTAGGTGCGCGATGAATAGCTGCTCGGATTGCCTGGTTGCAAAAATTCAAATAGTTTGCCAAATTTTAGTTTTTGTGACAAAACAAGCAAGTATTGTGTAGATAATCATTAACTAAACCGCTGTGAAATATATTTTCCATAACCAAAAATATTGTGTTTTCAGCTGGTTCAAGCTGGTGAACAAATCCGGAGGTAAAAGATGAAAAAACGAAATTTAAGAACGGGACGCATAGAACTAGTGCACATAGAACAGATCTACTGCTTCATAGACTCGCTTTCAATGAGAATGACAGATCTATAACTCACATTTCTATGTGAATTTGGTCAAGGCGCCCAAAAAGTTACATATTGCGTCTTTAAGCTTTCCTGAATAACTCTGCCTGCAGGGGGCATATGTGGCCACGTTATTACAGGATGCCTTGATGATCTGCAATAGGCAGCGCATCTAAGTACCAGAAGCAATAATACAGCCAGACTGGCCTGCTACTGTGCCTTTCTAGATGCTATATACTGTCCAGAGTAGACCCACAACTTATCCAAATGCAAAGAAACATTCAAATCACAGGGATTTTACACCGTTATTCAAATGACATTTTCACTGCAGCCTAGAGTTGAATTTTGTACTCACTTGAAAACAATAATGCAATTATTCATTGTTGTAGGCTGGTCTACGTTATTAATAGGGGAGCTTTTTGAGCAGTGTGTCTCATGTCTTCACTGTTATTTCATGCAATCTTTCATGGACACACAATCCACCTACCGCTATTGTCACTATGAATGGTGGATAGAGGTGAGGATAGACAGTTAGACTGGAAGACTATATTGTACTGTGGTATAGTAAAAGTTAGCACACAGAAAAGTGTAGTGCAAAAGGGAAGTACCAAAACAGATGAGGAAATTTGGCTAGGATGGTAGAAATTATATTGTAAACCTTGTGGTAGAAATATTACAAGATTATGTTATATTTATGCACCAAATGGTTGTTTTATTTAATAGAGTAATGTTCTTAGGACACTCTCTCTCCTTTCCGAGTTAACTCTGGGACTAAACCCCTCCCTCTGCAACTGGATCCTGGACTTCCTGACGGAACGTAGGCAACAATACGTCTGCCACGCTGATCCTTAACACTGGGGCCCCTCAGGGGTGTGTACTTAGTCCCCTCCTGTATTCCCTGTTCACCCACGACTGCGTGGCCAAACACGACTCCAACACCATCATTAAGTTTGCTGACGACACAACAGTGGTAGGCCTGATCACCGACAATGATGAGATGGCCTATAGGGAGGAGGTCAGAGTGAGCTTCCTCAATGTGAGCAAGACAAAGGAGCTGATTGTGGACTACAGGAAAAGGCGGGCCGAACTAGCCGCTATTAAGATTGACGGGCCTGTAGTGGAGCGGGTCGAGAGTTTCAAGTTCCTTGGTGTCCACATCACCAACGAACTATCATGGTCCAAACATACCAAGACAGTCGTGAAGAGAGGCACAACAAAACATTTTCCCCCTCAGGAGACTGAAAAGACTTGGCGTGGGTCCCCAGATCCTCAAAAGGTTCTACAGCTGCACCATCGAGAGCATCCTGACCAGTTGCATCCCCGCCTGGTATGGCAACTGCTCAGCATCTGACTGTGAGGCGCTACAGAGGGTAGTGCGAATGGCCCAGTACATCACTGGGGCCAAGCTTCCTGCAGTCCAGGACCTATATTATAGGCGGTGTCAGAGGAAAGCCCATAAAATTGTCAGAGACTCCAGTCACCCAAGTTATAGACTGTTTTCTCTGCTACTGCATGGCAAGCAGTACCGGAGCGCCAAGTCTAGGACCAAAAAGCTCCTCAACAGCTTCTACCCCCAAGCCATTAGACTGCTGAACAATTCATAAATATCGCCACCGGATAGCCATTGATTTACATCAATGTAAATTCACATCCTCCCTCTCCCCTCTCCTACACTGCTGCTATTTGCTGTTTGTTTGTTACCTATGCATAGTCACTTTGCCCCCACCTACATGTACAGATTACCTCAACTAGCCTGTACCCCTGCACACTGACTCAGTACCGGTGCCCCCTGTATATAGCCTCGTTATTATTATTGTTATTGTGTTACTTTTTATTATTACTTTTTATTTTAGTCTACTTGGTAAATATTTTCTTCTTCTTGAACTGCACTGTTGGTTAAGGGCTTGTAAGTAAGCATTTCACAGTAAAGTCTACACTTGTTGTATTCGGCGCATGTGGCAAATAAAGTTTGATTTGATAACTGAGAGGAGTGTTTATGGAGCTTGGGCTGGCAACTGATTAAGTGATGACTTGGTGGTAAAAAAAAAAAAAACCTGCTGAAAGGAAAATTCCAATCTAATAGAATTCAGGGATGTAATTGTGACTTTGCACAATTTTTAATTTATTTTTATTTCACCTTTATTTAACCAGGGGCCTGTTGCACAAAAGTAGAATTAAGACATCCGGGATAAATGACTCAGCTGAGCTCAATGAAGCCAAAACATGTGCGTCCAGGCTTAATTGGTTGCACAAAGACCAAGCCAGGATGAGCAGACACGGATTCATTAAGCCAGGTGAAACCAATCCTGGATAGGTGCGCGCTCACGGCTCACTCAAATAGACCCCGCCACAGATCACAGATTAACTGATTTACCATGGCAACTAGAGCCGCGTACTTTTCCCCGTCGGAAGCACAAATCCTCATGGAGGCATACGAGGAGGTAAAAGATATAATTAAGAAGAAAGGCAACACCGCCACAGTGATAAAGCAAAGAGAAAAAGCGTGGCAAAGTATTGCAGACCGCCTGAATGCGTAAGTAGTGCACAATTACACAGTCACCGCTCCGCTGAAACATCACAATTACAATTCAAATATTTAATTCACATCTCCAAAAATGCAGTTGTACTGTAATTATGAAACGGTTAAATTTTTAATTGAAATGCACTGCAGATATGAGTGAAATTGTGTAAAGTAACTCCATCACACTGTATAAAGCTATGATAAATGTTTTGATATTTTTACTGAAAACAAGACAAATACCAAGTAATTTTTTGCAGTGTGACTCCATTAAATGTGTGTGTGTGTGTGTGTGTGTGTGTGTGTGTGTAGATTAAACATGAACGGGCCAAAACGGACATGGCAGCAGGTCAAAATCAAATACAAGAACATTCTGCAGAATGGTATGGTCCCTGACTAATATTTAACAAAGCACAAGCATATATTGTACCCAGAAGGTGCCTGCTCACACATTGTCTGTACTGTTTTAGCAGTGAAAAAGAATACCCACAGACAAGGCACGGGTGGTGGGTCACCAAAGGCTGACCTTACCCCAGCAGAGGACATGGCCTTGGAGCTAAATAAAGGCAGGCCCGTCTTAGAGGGGATCCCTGGGGGGAAAGAGACGAGCATAGGTTCCTCCCAAGATGCCACCCGCTTCATTCAAGGTATGTCCTTCCATCTCTACATGGGATACAACCACATTCATATTGAATCAATTTGGACTGTCTGACTTTGGTTTACCTATTGCCTTGCAGTGTCTGGCAGCACTGTGTTCCTGTTAGAGCCACCAGCACAAGCACCAGACGATGCTGATCCAGTGAGTACTCCATCAAAGGCATACTGTAGGCCTGGCATGTCTTGTCTACTAGCTTCAATATGAATCCGATTAAATGTGATAGGGTGAAGGCCCCAGTGCAGCAGCAACAGCACATGATGGAGACGATGATGAGGAGGAGACCATCTTTCTGGATTCCAGAAGGCATGAGGTATCATGTTAAGACTGTGAAAGTACTATTTACTCTACAATGGTGAGGAGTCCTCATCAAAATCAAAAAATCTAATTTCTTTTACAGGACCCAGATGCTATACAGTGGGAAAACCAGCCTGGCAACATAGTGCGTATTAATAAAAGGACACCACATCCTGCCAAATTCCAGCTGCGCTAATTGTATTGTGTTCACAGAGCTCACAAGCTATCAGAAAGTTGTATGGCAACCACCTCCGGCGCCAAATAGAACTGGCAGACATAGACATTCAGTACAAGAAGAAAAAGATGGAAAATCTTGCACTGGAGTCCGAAATAAAAAAGAGGACAATTAGGAAACTGGACCTTGAAATAAAAAAACTTGAGAGGGAGGTGAGACATGCCTTCAATGTACACTGTATGCTAACTGTAACACAAATGTATTAATCATTATTTTTCTTTCCTCCCCCAGCTCCAAGAAGATGACACAGCTCAAAATAAAAATTAGGTATATTCTCGTAAAGTCAAGTGAGCCATGACATATGAGCTCTTATTGTGAGCACACAGGACGGTGGCATCTTTCTAAGTTTTTTTTTATTTTCCCAGCAATCAGTACAACCAAGTCATCGTTATAAGGCATCGCCCTCTTTTGCCCACCCCCCCAGCACCAGGTGTGGCCACTAGCCTATATGAAGGCCCAAAATTGTGTGTTCCTTTCTGCTCTGACAATGGCATGCCCATTCGTGCGAGATGTGGTGGATGAAGAAGCACTTGTGCTGAGGAGAGCCTTCAGGCGAGAAAGGGTCTTCAGGGACCGGTTGGACCCACTGGCCTTCCCTGATGACCATCTATATGAAAGATACAGGTTTTCTGCAGATGGCATCAGGTATCTATGCAGACTACTGGGTCCCAGGATTAAGCACCGCACTGCACGGAGCCATGCACTGAGTGTGGAGCAAATGGTTTGTGTGGCCTTGCGCTTTTTTGCTAGTGGAGCCTTCCTGTACTCAGTGGGGGATGCTGAACAAGGCCACAATTTGCCGCACAATAAGGAGTGTGTGTCTGGCTATCAAAGCATTAGCAGATGTCTTCATCTCCTTCCCTGGCCACAGAAGACTCTGTGACATCAAAGAGGAGTTCTATAGGATTGCAGGTAAGAGGATCTACAAATTACAGGACAACTGTTAACACATAGTAGGATACTCATTACTTTGTGTGACAGGTTTCCCCAATGTCATTGGTGCAGTGGACTGCACACACATAAGGATAAAAGCCCCCTCAGGTGCCCATGAGGCCGATTTTGTGAATAGGAAATCCTTTCACAGCATTAATGTTCAGGTGAACATAACTTTTTGATATTGTCCATTGACGAACACTCTGCATTGCCAGTGATGTGCATTGATTGGTGTAATATTCCTCATCTTATGATTTCAGATGGTCTGCAATGCTGACTGTGTGATCAGCAATGTTGTGGCAAAATGGCCTGGCTCAGTCCATGACTCCAGAATCTTTCGGGCCTCTGAAATCTATCAGTGCCTATCACAAGGTAAGCCACACAACCCCTATTTATAACCATCATGGCTGTGTCAAGAATATCACTGTGTTTATGAGGTAGTAATGATGAGATTTTGTGTTGACAGGTGAATTCTCTGGTGTGTTGCTGGGAGACAGGGGGTATGGCTGCCAGCCTTTTCTCCTGACACCTTTCACAGACCCCCAGGAAGCACAGCAGGCCTACAACCATGCCCATGCCAGGACCAGGGCCAGAGTTGAAATGACCTTTGGCCTCCTGAAGGCACGCTTTCACTGCCTTCACAAATTAAGGGTCAGCCCTGTTAGGGCATGTGATATTACTGTGGCTTGTGCTGTCCTCCACAATGTGGCCTGCCTGAGGAAGGAGAGGGCCCCCAGAGTGCCACCAGCCATGGACTGGGACAATCCGGCAATCTTCCCTGATGACGACAGTGGTCGGCTGCTGAGGGACCAATATGTGTTAAATTATTTTAGTTAGTATGTGTGCTTTCAATTTTGGTTAAATATGTCCTGCGGTGGCAGAGGAATTTGGTTTTTTTTGGGTTCGTTTTTTGACGAATTTGGCCTCTTATGATGTTTGTGCGGTATACTGTGTGTAATACAAGGCTGCAGGGAGGCTACTGCATCCATTCATTTGTCTGTTCAGTTGATGTGTATGGATTTGTCCTGCATTTATTTTAGTGTGCAGACATGCAGGGTGTGTTATATACAGACCTTTGAATGTGTATGTATCATTTTGTATAATATGCTTGGATTCTGTGCTTTCCATCTTGTAGAGTCACTGTGACTTCAGTTTCGAAAGGAGCTGATGGTTTACCTGCTTTGTTTTGTCCTTATTCAATAAAGGAACATAATGTTACACATTGTGTTTTTATATTCATATGGAATGTGTATTTGTTTATATGACAGAGTACTAGGGCCACACTGAAGAAAAAGGATAAAGTCATACATTTATGAGGCTGGTTCTTTCTGCAGAAAAGCTACATATTGTTTTTACAGTTTTGATACTTATGACAATGTGATACTTAATATTCTGGCACATCAGCATGTCTTTGTTTATGAAACCATACTGAAGTACAATTTCACGAAATGCCCCACATCTGTCATTTTAACAACTGTCCTCCTTTAAAACAACTGGTTACAATATTATGACTTGTGTTTTTTTCCCCTCTGTGGCCCTAATATTCTATCATTTTATATATAGCCTTATATTCTATGGGAAACTGTAAATTATCTAATGATAGCAACATCATCTAAAAATCATTTTTTATCCAAAATCATTGAAATTAATGATCACAAACGTTTAAATAATAACAGTGGGTCTAGTTATATGTGATAATGTATAGTGAGCAGTGAAATAACTATTGGTTTCCATTTGTGGTGACTGCTGACTGACATTAGGGATGAGATTAAATAGATCCTGGAATTTAGCCTGGTCTGGAGCAGGCTAGCTCCACAGAATAAATCTCCATGGTAATTTATACCATAACATATCCTCCTGCCCCCTATCCATCTTTAGTGCAACCGGATTACGGATCAATTGAGCCAGGATCACCAAGATATCCTGGCTTAATCCCTTATCCTAGTTTTGTGCAACAGGCCCCTGGTAAGCTAGTTAAGAACAAGTTCTCATTTACAACTGCGACCTGGCCAACATAAAGCAAAGCAAAGCAGGGTGACACAAACAACAACACATAGTTACACATGGAATAAACAAGCATACAGTCAATAACACAATAGAAAAAAAAGAAAGTCTATATACAGTGTGTGCAAATGGAGTGAGGAGGTAAGGCAATAAATAGGCCATAGTAGCGAAGTAATTATAGTTTAGCAAATTAACACTAGAGTGATAGATGAGCAGATGATGATGTGCAACTAGAAATACTGGTGTGCAAAAGAGCAGAAAAGTAAATAAAAACAATATGGGGATGAGGTAGGTAGATTGGGTGGGCTATTTACAGATGGGATATGTACAGCTGCAGCGATCGGTTAGCTGCACAGATAGCTGATGTTTAAAGTTAGTGAGGGAAATATAAGTCTCCAGCTTCAGCGATTTTTGCAATTCGTTCCAGTCATTGGCAGCAGAGAACTGGAAGGAAAGGCGGCCAAAGGTGGTGCTGGCTTTGGGGATGACCAGTGAGATATACCTGCTGGAGAGCATGCTACGGGTGGGTGTTGTTATCGTGACCAGTGAGCTGAGATAAGACGGAGCATTACCTAGCAAAGACTTATAGATGACCTGGAGCCAGTGGGTCTGGCGACAAAAATGTAGCGAGGGCCAGCCGACTAGAGCATACAGGTCATAGTGGTGGGTGGTATAAGGGGCTTTGGTGACAAAACGGAGAGCACTGTGATAGACTGCATCCAGTTTGCTGAGTAGAGTGCTGGAAGCTTTTTTGTAAATGACATCGCCGAAGTCGAGGATCGGTTGGATAGTCAGTTTTACGAGGGTATGTTTGGCGGCGTGAGTAAAGGAGCCTTTGTTGCGAAATAGGAAGCCGATTCTAGATGTAATTTTGGATTGGAGATGTTTAGTTAGTATGAGTCTGGAAGGAGAGTTTACAGTCTAGCCAGACACCTAGGTATTTGTAGCTGTCCACATTTTCTAAGTCAGAACCATCCAAAGTAGTGATGATAGTATGGCGGGTGGGTGCGGGCAGCGAACGGTTAAAAAGCATGCATTTGGTTTTGCTAGCGTTTAAGAGCAGTTGGAGGCCACGGAAGGAGTGTTGTATGGCATTGAAGCTCGTTTGGAGGTTAGTTAACACAGTGTCCAAAGAGGGGCCAGATGTATACAGAATGGTGTCGTCTGCGTAGAGGTGGATCAGGGAATCACCCGCAGCAAGAGTGACATCGTTGATATATACAGAGAAAAGAGTCGGCAGAGAATTGAACCTTTTGGTACCCCCATAGAGACTGCCAGAGGTCCGGACAACAGGCCCTCCGATTTGACACACTGAACTCTGTCTGAGAAGTAGTTGGTGAACCAGGTGAGGCAGTCATTTGAGAAACCAAGGCTGTTGAGTCTGTCGATAAGGATACGGTGATTGACAGAGTCGAAGCCTTGGCCAGGTCGATGAAGACGGCTGCACAGTCCTGTCTTTTATCAATGGTGGTTGTGATATCGTTTAGTATCTTGAGCGTGGCTGAGGTGCACCCGTGACCAGCTCGGAAACCGGACTGCACAGCAGAGAAGGTACGTTGGGATTCGAAATGGTCAGTGATCTGTTTGTTAACTTGGCTTTCGAAGACTTTAGAAAGGCAGGGCAGAATGGATATAGGTCTATAACAGTTTGGGTGTAGAGTGTCATCCCCTTTGAAGAGGGGGATGACTGCGGCAGCTTTCCAATCTTTAGGGATCTCGGACGATAACTAAGAGAGGTTGAACAGACTGGTAATGGGGTTTGCAACAATGGCGGCAGATAATTTTAGAAAGAGAGGGTCCAGATTGTCTAGCCCAGCTGATTTGTACGGGTCCAGGTTTTTCAGCTCTTTCAGAACATCTGCTATCTGGATTTGGGTGAAGGAGAAGCTGGGGAGGCTTGGGCAAGTAGCAGTGGGAGGTGCGGAGCTGTTGGCCGGGGTGGGGTAGCCAGGAGGAAAGCATGGCCAGCTGTAGAGAAATGCTTATTGAAATTCTCGATTATCTTGGATTTATCGGTGGTGACAGTGTTACCTAGCTTCAGTGCAGTGGGCAGCTGGGAGGAGGTGCTCTTATTATCCATCGACTTTACAGTGTCCCAAAATGTTTTGGAGTTAGAGCTACAGGATGCAAATATCTGTTTGAAAAAGCTAGCCTTTGCTTTCCTGACTGACTTCGTGTATTGGTTCCTTATTTCCCTGAAAAGTTGCATATCGCGGGGACTATTCGATGCTAGTGCAGCCCGCCACAGGATGTTTTTGTGCCGGTCGAGGGCAGTCAGGTCTGGAGTGAACCAAGGGCTATATCTGTTCTTATTTCAAAATTATTTGAAAGGGGCATGCTTGTTTAAGATGGTAGGAAGTTACATTTAAAGACCGACCAGGCATCCTCGACTGACGGGATGAGGTCAATATCCTTCCAGGATACCCGGGCCAGTGATATAAAGAATCATTACCTCAATATACCAGCTCATTGATGATAGCGTTCTATCAGCGTAATCGCACTAACGGTACTATTTGTGAAGTAATTTTAGTATGGACATTGTTAAATTGGGTACTTGATAAATTAGCTCAGGCTATTTTGTTCGGATTTTAGAGCACTGGTTTAAATGTTCCAGAGCGTAGAATAGCTGATGAATTCATTACATTTACATTTAAGTCATTTAGCAGACGCTCTTATCCAGAGCGACTTACATGAATGCTCAACGGCGGTTAAATATGGCCGGTGTCAGTAAATGTTAGGGAGGTAACGTAATTTTAATTATTGCCAGCAGCACAGTTAGTCACCAATGTTTTGAATAAACATGTAAAAAGCCTAACCAGCTCTGTTAGGTGAGTAGAATGGAGAGTGAAGAAGTGTTTCTTGTTTGTCTGGAAGTAGCATTAGCTAGCAAGCTAGCCAACTTTAGCCAGTTAGCTTGGGTGTGAGGCAAGAAAAGTATTCGGGAGAGCAGTGAGTGAAATTCTGCAGTGTAGTTAGTATAAATGTATCCGGATTAGGCCGTCAACTACCAAATGAAATACGGCCTGGCCATTTTTGTTTGTTTTGCCGCACGGTTTGCAGGCATCCACAAACAACACACGTGTAATTAGTATTTGTTGGTGTTTTTAAAATGCTATGTCTGATTTATTGTGAGTGTTCTATTTCATTTAGTTTTAGTAGGTTTTTCACGGGTTGGAGATGCTTATTTTAAAGACGCACACATGGAATCTTCTGAAGTTTTTATTTTCTGAGTTTAATTAAAAGAGTACTCTTTCATGTCTCGTGTAATGAAAGATGTCTGCAATCTTTTATGAATCAAACAGGTGAGGACCCATGTGTATGAGACCCTAAAGCAGAAGTTGAAGAAGGTAATCGAGAGAGATGGGAGGAACTGGGACCAGCTGCTGCCCCACTTGATGTTCTTGGTGCATGAGGTACCCTAAGCGTCTACTGGGCTCTCTTCGATTGAGCTCCTGTATGTCCGTCAGCCCGCGGATTGCTGGACCTAGCTAAGGAGGTCTGGGAGGACCAACTGACCCCCCTTCGCAGTGTGGTGGAACATGTGGAGGAGATGAGGGAGAGGATGAAGGCGATTTGGCCAGTGGTGAGGGAGCACATGGCGCAGGCGCAACGCACCCAGGAGCATGTATACAACTGGGGGGCCCAACCATGAGAGTTCCGGGTGAGAAGGTCTTGGTTCTGATCCCCACAACGGAGTGCAATTCTTGGCTACGTGGCATGGGCCCTACGACATCGTCGAGCGGTTAGGCAACGTCAATTATAAGGTCCGCCAACCGGGGCAGAGAAAACCCCCCCGGCTTTACCATGTGAATCTATTGAAGAAGTGGCACGCACGAGAGGCACTGTGCCCAACGTGGACCCGGCCAGAGCAGAACCTACCCTCTGTCGACGTTTCCATGGGGGAAGACCTCAGTCCGAGCCAATGACAATCGCTCCTAGAGTTGGTCAAGCATAATATGTAGGAGTTATTGTTACATATAGAGGTGGATATCACACTATTGAGCAAAAAAGGAGAAAAGGGAAGAGGCGACACTTAAAGTACATTGTCTATTGTCTAGGACAGGAAACTAAAGCAAGGCCATAAGTGCATAGAATGGCTGGACATACACAGGTCAGAGGGACACACAAAGGAGGGGGCCAGCCAAATGACCAACAGATGGACTATAGGCATAATACATATTTATTTTAGGACACTGAGAGGGTCCTGGCACCCTTGTAATTTAATCAAGAGCGGATACAGGTGTTATTGGGCATGAACAAGCAGGAAGTCTAAAATGAGAGATATGGGATGGACTCATTTGATGTGTGTGTATAAGAACAGAGCCAGTGCTTATGGAAGTTGGTCTTTTCCACGTACTGACACGGCTTCTGATATTTTATATTAAAAGCCTACATTGAATTCACTAGTTCTTGTAAGAGTGTTATATTTCTGAGACGATTATCCACGACAAGTATAGCAGTGTTCTCAGAGGTGCCAGAGCGTACGGATCTTGTGGAACATCATATCCACTAACGCCCGGAAGAAAAAGTCAGTAAACGGCCATACCGGATACCAGAAGCCCGGAGGGCAGCGGTCCAGCGGGAAGTGATACCAATGCTAGAGATGGGGGTACTGGAGGAGTTCCACAGTGAGTGGTCTAGCCCTAAAGTGCTGAAACCGGACTGAACCGTCCGCTTCTGCAACGACTTCTGTGGCCTGAATGAGGTCAGTAAATTCTATACCTACCTCATGCCCAGGGTGGACGAACTGATCGACTGCTTGGGGAAGGCAAGATACATCAGCACCCTGGACCTGACGAAGGGGTACTGGCAGGTGCCACTGGCAGCGGGCTCCCGGTAGAAGATGACCTTCTCCTCCCGGGGGGGTGGGGGGGGGGGGGTATACCACTACCGGGTTCTTCCATTCAGGCTCCACTGGGCCCCAGCGACCTTTCAGCGACTCGTGTACCGCGTCCTGCGCCCACGACGTGAGTACACTGCTGCTTATTTGGATGATATAATCGTGCACAGTGACAGTTGGGAGTCTCATCTCTGTAGGTTAGAGGTGGTGCTGGATGCCTTAAAGGATGCAGGGCTGACCGTGAACCCCCACAAGTGCAAGCTGGGCTACGCCGAGGTGTAGTGCTTGGGCTATCAAATTGGGCAGGGAAATGTGAAGAACCAAGAGGGAGATGAAGTCGTTCCTGGGGTTAGCAAGATACTACAGTTGATTCGCACCTAACTTTGCAGCAATAGCTTCTCCCCTCACAGACGCGATGGACGGAGGACACAGAGGCAGCGTTCCAGGCCCTGAAGGAAGCTCTATGTTCGCACCCGGTACTCGTCACCCCAGACTTTTCAAAAAACCTCCTGGTCTAGACAGATGCATCTGAAACACGGGTAAAAGCCCTCTTATCCCAAGAGCAGGAAGGTGAGGAGCACCCCATCATGTATGTCAGCAGGAAACTCCTCCTGAGGGAAAATAAGTACTTTATTGTCGAGAAGGAGTTCCTCGCCGTGAAATGGGTGCTGGACACCCTCAAGTATTACCTCCTCGGGGGTAAGTTCACCCTAATTACTGACCATGCCCCCCTTGTGTGGATGGCAAGAGGTAAGGACACAAATGGCCTTGTCACCGTCTGGTTCCTGTGATTGTTTTTCTCTTTCAGTCACAGGTTGGGGGCCTGTCATGCCAAATAGTGTCCTTCTGCCAAATAGTGTACACCTCTACATCACAATGTAATTCGATGAGTTATCGCTACTGTTGCAACATTCTGAACGGATTACGTAATGAAACAAAGCGTCCGTTGCTATGTTGGTTTATGGCTGTTGCTTGGCTCTAATTTACCTAGTAGGAGGGCGCGGGCAGTTCGTGTTCTATTTCACTGCATAAACGCTTGCTCAGTACGCTCAAAATTATTACCTCAGAATTGCTCTCCAAAGACGGTGTTTTTGACAGTGATAACCTGCTGCTTCAGAGCACCGAAAGACTGGAAAGAGAACACTTTCTTTACCATGTATTTGTCTTAAGTACATATTGTTAAATAGGAATAAATCATTTAAGCTGTTTTTATAGATTGATGTTGCTAGCTACTATACTTATATACCTCATTCTGCCTAGTTAGCTAGCAAGCAAGCAAGCTACTGTAACTGCTATTGCAGCTTTCTGTTTTTATGTAGTTAGCACTTCAATGGCATCCCTCGAGGATATTTTCTTTTATCTTTCAAACCAGGCGAAGTACTATGAAGACACCCCTGATCTCGACAAGAGGCACAACATTCAGAAAATTCACAATTCAGGGTAACGTTAAGCAGTTAACTTCAATTAGATAACTGGACGGATTTAGCTATGTACAACCATTTTTCAACAACCATTTTCCATCTAACGTTAGCTAGTTGCTAGCTATACATATAGTTAAATGGAGGCTGCTGAGGGGAGGATGGCTCATAATAATGTCTGGAATGGAGTGAATATAATCGTATCAAACACGTGGTTTGCATGTGGTTGATACCATTCAATTGACTCCATTCCAGATTATTATGAGCCATCCTCCCCTCAGCAGAATCCACTGATGTAGTTATGTCTGTCATATTGAGGTGCCTAGCTATAAGTTAAACCTTGATCAATCAAATGGATAGGTGCAAACTAAGTGTCTTCGCTAGACAGACACAGAGTGAGTGGGGGGGGGGGGGGGGGGGGAGAGACAGAAAGGACGAAAGTGAGAGAGGTGGGAAGAGAGTGGAAGACAGACAGAGAGAGAGAAATAGAGAGAGAAAGACAGCAGTGTAAATATACTTAGACTTGAGTATTTCAACAACTCTTCTCTTCCAACTTGTTAGGCAATCATATCTACCTACGGGGAAGGATGGCCAGCCACACAAGAGGGTGATTTGTATTAAGGAGAAGTAGGCAGTGCTGACCGAGATGCATGCTGGCCATTTCAGAGTGAAGTGCATGAATGCCAAAATCAACCTACGCTTTTTCTGACGGGGAATTGTCAAGGAGGTGGACAGCTGGGCAAGTGAAATAAATAACATTTTGTCACTTTTTGCGTAAAGGTCTGAACACTGTGTAGCCTGCCAGAGGTTTGAGATCACTGAAACCCACCTGATGTGGTGGAAGTTGTCGATCCAGATCAGAACGCCTTCGAGTACTACCTTCAGGCACGGACTGAGAAGGATGTGGAGGTTTTTGACCAGGTAAAAATGATTGCCCGCTGTTAATTTATTTTATGACACTGCACTAATCCATCAAATTTTCTCACAGTAAAGTGTAACCTGTGTGTTTGCTTGTTATGTCTCTGTCTCCTACCCTGTTCCCTTTAACTCTGCTCTTGTTCTCCAGGAGCTAGGGGTTCTGCCCAACACCCAGACATGGATCCACCGGATGTCCTCCATTACCAACCACGCTCCAGCTTTTCATTACATCATCTACAGCTACTGTTGTTGTCATGTTGTCATTATCTGCTAAGAAAGTTTTCTTGCTCTATCATACTGGGCACATAATATGTGAGATGCACAGATTAACTAAAAACACGAGCACTGCAAACACTCAGAACAGAGAGAGCAGCAGCGCCTGGACTTTGCAGTCTCCCTCTTCTTCAAGTTCCCCTTCTGAGACTGGCTGCCTGATGAGAACAAGTGACAGGTAGAATTCCACACACCTTAATTCAGTATTTTAGTCTATGATTGCCATGTGAGTGCACAAAAAATCTGTGAAAATAAATTAATGACACAACTGTACCAAAAACGATCAAAGTTTATGTATTCAAATCTTAAATATTGCCAGGTTGGTTTTCACAGCTGTTTCACAAGGTGTTCATTTTTGTAAGTTGTAAGGTATCCTTTGATGGCATTTATTTGTTCCACATGATTCATTGTTGTATCCTAGGACCTACAATAGATACATATATGAGCTATGTGAGATATAATTTTTTAATCATAATAGAGGACTGCTGAAATTATATTATTTCAGTCTAGATAAGGGAAGGGCAGGCTAAAATAAAAACATGACAAAATCAAATCCAATTTTATTAGTCACATGCGCTGAATACAACAGGTGTAGACCTTACAGTGAAATGCTTACTTACGAGCCCCTAACCAACAATGCAGTTAAAAAAATGAATAAGAAGTAATTAAATAGCGAGACTATATACAGGCACAGAGTCAATGTGTGGGCGCACCAGTTAGTCGAGGTAATTGAGGTAATATGTATATGTAGGTAGAGTTATTAAAGTGACTATGCATATATGGTAACAACAGAGAGTAGCACCGGTGTAAAAGGGGGGGGCAACGCAAATAGTCTGGGTAGCCATTTGATTAGATGTTCAAGAGTCTTAAGGCTTGGGTGTAGAAGTTGCTTAGAAGCCTCTTGGACCTAGACTTGGTGCTCTGGTACCACTTTCTGTGCGGTAGCAGAGAGAACAGTCTATGACATGGGAGGCTGGAGTCTTTGACAATTTTTAGGGCCTTCCTCTGACACCGCCTGGTATAGAGGTCCTGGATGGCAGGAAGCTTGGCCCCAGTGATGTACTGGGCCGTACACACTACCCTCTGTAGTGCCTTGCGGGCGGAGGCCGAGCAGTTGCCATACCAGGCAGTGATGCAACCAGTCAGGATGCAGCTGTAGAACCTTTTGAGGATCTGAGGACCCATGCCAAATCTTTTCAGTCTCCTGAGGGCGAATAGGTTTTGTCGTGCCCTCTTCACGACTTTCTTAGTGTGCTTGGACCATGTTAGTTTGTTGGTGATGTGGATATCAAGGAACTTGAAGCTCTCAACCTCCTCCACTACAGCCCCATTGATGAGAATGGGGGCATGCTCGGTCCTCTTTTTTCTGTAGTCCCCAATCATCTCCTTTTGTCTTGATCACGTTGAGGGACAGGTATGCCGGGAGGTCTACCCCGGGGGTTGGTGATAGAGGGGAGGTACCTGCCACGATGTTGGCTCCCTCTGCTAGGAGTACACGGGCTGGGCAGCCCAACACTGATAGCCCAAGTAGAGATAATTAGGGGAGAGTGCCAACCAGCCGTGCAGGCCACATAAAGGGAGCACCATGGCACACCGCGAGGGAGACAAAGAGAGAGGCAAGGAGTGAGCCTAGAAATGGGAACAAAGCTCCCGGAGGCACAGAGCAGAATATAAGAAGGACAGAGCAAGTTATTTTGTTGTTATGTTTATTTTGTTGCCTAGTAAAGTTGTGTTTTCTGACTAGAACCTTCCTGTCTCTGTGTCCATATATGCATGCTCAACCCAACACAGTACCTCATAATGACAAAGTAAAAACAGGTTTTCAGAAATTTTTGTAAATGTATTAAAAATAAAATAAAATACCTTATTTACATGAGTATTCAAGCCCAATGACTCATGACTATGAGACTCAAAATTGAGCTCAGGTGCATCCTGTTTCCTTTGATCATTTTTTAGATATTTCTACAACTTGATTGGAGTCCACCTGTGGTAAATTCAATTGATTGGACCTGATTTGGAAAGGCACACACCTGTCTAGATAAGGTCCCACAGATGACAGTGCATGTCAAAGAAAAAAACAAGCCATGATGTCGAAGGAATTGTCCATTGAGCTCAAAGACAGGATTGTGTCGAGGCACAAATCTGGGGAAGGGTACCAAAACATTTCTGCAGCATTGAAGGTCCCCAAAAACACAGTGGCCTCCATCATTATTAAATGGAAGAAGTTTGGAACCACCAATACTTTTCCTAGAGCTGGCCGCCCGGCCAAACTGAGCAATCGGGGGAGAAGGACCTTGGTCAGGGAGGTGACCGAGAACACGATGGTCACTCTGACAGAGCTTCAGAGTTTCTCTGTGGAGATTGGAGAACCTTCCAGAAGGACACAAATTCAAAAAAGTTCTGGGACACCGTAAAGTCCATGGAGAATAAGAACACCTCCTCCCAGCTTCCAACCGCCCTGAAGATAGGAAACACTGTCACCACCGACAAATCCACTATAATTGAGAATTTCAATAAGCATTTTTCTACGGCTGGCCATGCTTTCCACCTGGCTACCCCTACCCGGGACAACAGCACTGCCCTCCCCTCTGCTACTCGCCCAAGCCTTCCCCATTTCTCTTTCTCCCAAATACAGTCAGCTGATGTTCTTAATGAGCTGCAAAATCTGGACCCTTACAAATCAGCCGGGCTAGATAATCTGGACCCTTTCTTTCTAAAACTATCTGCTGAAATTGTTGCCACCCCTATTACTAGCCTCTTCAACCTCTCTTTCGTGTCGTCTGAGATACCCAAAGATTGGAAAGCAGCTGCGGTTATCCCCCTCTTCAAAGGGGGGGACACCCTTGACCCTAACTGCTACAGACCTATATCTATCCTACCCTGCCTTTCTAAGGTCTTCGAAAGCCAAGTCAACAAACAGATTACCGACCATTTCGAATCACACCACACCTTCTCCGCTATGCAATCTGGTTTCAGAGCTGGTCATGGGTGCACCTCAGCCACGCTCAAGGTCATAAACGATATCGTAACCGCCATCGATAGGAAACAATACTGTGCAGCCGTATTCATTGACCTGGCCAAGGCTTTTGACTCTATCAATCACCACATCCTCATTGGCAGACTCGACAGCCTTGGTTTCTCTAATGATTGCCTCGCCTGGTTCACCAACTACTTCTCTGATAGAGTTCAGTGTGTCAAATCGGAGGGTCTGTTGTCCGGGCCTCTGGCAGTCTCTATGGGGGTGCCGCAGGGTTCAATTCTTGGACCGACTCTCTTCTCTGTTTACATCAATGATGTCGCTCTTGCTGCTGGTGATTCTCTGATCCACCTCTACGCAGACGACACTATTCTGTATACTTCTGGCCCTTCTTTTGACACTGTGTTAACAACCCTCCAGGCGAGCTTCAATGCCATACAACTCTCCTTCCGTGGCCTCCAACTGCTCTTAAATACAAGTAAAACCAAATGCATGCTCTTCAACCGATCGCTGCCTGCTCCGGCCCGCCTGTCCAACATCACTACTTTGGACGGCTCTGACTTAGAATATGTGGACAACTACAAATACCTAGGTGTCTGGTTAGACTGTAAACTCTCCTTCCAGACCCACATCAAACATCTCCAATCCAAAGTCAAATCTAGAATTGGCTTCCTATTCCGCAACAAAGCATCCTTTACTCATGCTGCCAAACATACCCTTGTAAAACTGACCATCCTACCAATCCTCGACTTCGGTGATGTCATTTACAAAATAGCCTCCAAAACCCTACTCAATAAATTGGATGCAGTCTATCACAGTGCCATCCGTTTTGTCACCAAAGCCCCATATACTACCCACCACTGCGACCTGTACACTCTCGTTGGCTGGCCCTCGCTTCATACTCGTCGCCAAACCCATTGGTTCCAGGTCATCTACAAGACCCTGCTAGGTAAAGTCCCCCCTTATCTCAGCTCGCTGGTCACCATAGCAGCACCTACCCGTAGCACGCGCTCCAGCAGGTATATCTCTCTAGTCACCCCCAAAACCAATTCTTCCTTTGGACGCCTCTCCTTCCAGTTCTCTGCTGCCAATGACTGGAACGAACTACAAAAATCTCTGAAACTGGAAACACCTATCTCCCTCACTAGCTTTAAGCACCAGCTGTCAGAGCAGCTCATAGATTACTGCACCTGTACATAACCCATCTACAATTTAGCCCAAACAACTACCTCTTTACCTACTGTATTTATTTATTAATTTATTTTGCTCCTTTGCACCCCATTATTTCTGTCTCTACTTTGCACTTTCTTCCAATGCAAACCAACCATTCCAGTGTTTTTTTTAGTTTTTATTTTACTTGCTGTGTTGTACTCACTTCGCCTCCATGGCCTTTTTATATTTTTATTTATTTATACATATATCTGTTTGCCTTCACCCCCCTTATCTCACCTCACTTGCTCACATTGTATATACTGTAGACTTATTTTTTTCACTGTATTATTGACTATATGTTTGTTTTTACTCCATGTGTAACTATGTGTTGTTGTATGTGTCGAACTGCTTTGCTTTATCTTGGCCAGGTCGCAATTGTAAATGAGAACGTGTTCTCAATTTGCCTACCTGGTTAAATAAAGGTTAAATAAAAAAAATAAATAAAAAACATCCATTTATGTAGCACTCCAACAATAAGGCCTTTATGGTAGAGTGGCCAGACGGAAGCCACTCCTCAGTAAAAAGCACCTGACAGCCTGCTTGAAGGCACCTAAAGGACTCTCAGACCATGAGAAACAAGATTCTCTGGTCTGATGAAACCAAGATTGAACACTTTGGCCTGAATGCCAAGCGTCACGTCTGGAGTAAATCTGGCACCATCCCTACGGTGAAGCATGGTGGTAGCAGCGTCATGCTGTGGGAATGTTTTTCAGTGGCAGGGAACTCAGGATCAAGGGAAAGATGAATGGAGCAAAGTACAGAGAGATCCTTGATGAAAACCTGCTCCAAAGCACTCAGGACCGCAGACTGGGCCGATGGTTCACCTTCCAACAAGACAACAACCCTAAGCACACAGCCAAGGCAACGCAGGAGTGGCTCTGGAGAGAGCTGAAAATACCTATGCAGAGATGCTCCCCATCAAACCTGACAGAGCTTGAGAGGGTCTGCAGAGAAGAATGGGAGAAACTCCCCAAATACAGGTGTGCCAAGCTTGTAGCGTCATACCCAATAACACTCGAGGCTGTAATCACTGCCAAAGGTGCTTCAACAAAGTACTGAGTAAAGGGGCTGAATACTTGTGCAAATTAGATATTTACGTTTTTTTGTATTTTGTATTTTTGCACAAAAACAAACTGTTTTTGCTTTGTCATTATGGGGCATTGTGTGTAGATTGATGAGAGGCAAAAACAAATGTAATCAATTTTAGAATAAGTCTGTAACGTAACAAAATGTGGAAAAGTCAAGGGGTCTGAATACTTTCCGAATGCACTGTATATGTAACTATCATCTCACTTGTAGCACTGGCATACCTCCACCCTTATCTTGGTCTTCCCCTCTTTATCCCCCTCTCTCCCCTATCCTCCTCTTCCCCCTCACTCTCTCTCTATGTCTCTATCCCCTTCTTTCTTTCTACCCCCTCTTTCTCCTGTAACAGAAACCTGTACTAAACCTTGGCCTGGTTTACAACAGCAACCTGGCCAAGACAAAGCAAAGCAGTGCGAACCAAACAACAACACAGAGTTACACATGGAATTAACAAACGTACAGTCAATAACACAATAGAAAAAGTATATATACAGGGTGTACAAATGGCGTAAGGAGGTAAGGCAATAAATAGGCCATAGTAGTGAAGTAATTACAATTTAGCAAATTAACACTGGAACGATAGATGTGCAGATGATGATGTGCAAGTAGATGTACTGGGAGATATAAGTCTCCAACTTCAGCAATTTTTGCAATTCATTTCAGTCATTGGCAGCAGAGAACTGTAAGGAAAGGCGGCCAAAGGGGGTGTTGGCTTTGGGGATGACCAGTGAGATATACCTGCTGGAGCGCGTGCTACAGGTGGGTGTTGTTATCGTGACCAGTGAGCTGAGATAAGGCGGAGCTTTACCTAGCAAAGACTTATAGATGACCTGTAGCCAGTGGGTCTGGCGACAAATATGTAGCGAGGGCCAGCCGACGAGAGCATACAGGTCGCAGTGGTGGGTGGTATATGGGGCTTTGGTGACAAAATGGATGGCACTGTGATAGACTGCATCCAGTTTGCTGAGTAGCGTGTTGGAGGCTATTTTGTAAATAACATCGCCGAAGTCGAGGATCGGTAGGATAGTCAATTTTACAAGGGTATGTTTGGCAGCGTGAGTGAAGGAGCCTTTGTGCGAAATAGGAAGCCGATTCTAGATGTAATTTTGGATTGGATATGTTTAATATGAGTCTGGAAGGAGAGTGTACTTAGTCAGACACCTAGGTATTTGTAGTTGTCCACATATTCTAAGTCAGAACCGTCCAGAGTAGTGAAGCTAGGCGGGCGGGCGGGTGTGGACAGCGATCGGTTGAAGAGCATGCATTTAGTTTTACTAGCGTTTAAGAGCAGTTGCAGGCCACGGAAGGAGTGTTGTATGGCATTGAAGCTCGTTTGGAGGTTAGTTAACACAGTGTCCAAAGAGGGGCCAGATGTATACAGAATGGTGTTGTCTGAATAGAGGTGGATCAGGGAATCACCAGCAGCAAGAGCGACATTGTTGATATACTGTATACAGAGAAAAGAGTCGGCCGAGAATTGAACCCTGTGGTACCCCCATAGAGACTGCCAGAGATCCGGACAACAGGCCCTCCGATTTGACACACTGAACTCGATCTGAGAAGTAGTTGGTGAACCAGGCAAGGCAGTCATTTGAGAAACCAAAGCTGTTGAGTCTGCCGATAAGAATACGGTGATTGACAGAGTCGAAAGCCTTGGCCAGGTTGATATAGGCAGTGTGTGGTTAGCCAACATTAAAGTAGATAAAAATGGTTGATGCAAGAGTCAAAACCACTATCTGTATGTGATGATAGAACTATGATGCATAGGTGGAGAATTTGATTTGAATCACAGAAGGTTGACATAACTCAACTTTTGTAGTTTATTTCAACGTTATTTAATTGTGTGAGTGTGTGCGTGTGTGTTTCTGTGGTTGTGTGAGCGGTGTACTTAAGTGAACACGTTTACTGTTTGTTTCATGTGCACGAAGTATGCGTTACCTGCTGCCCTGCTTACTGGCGAACCCTCAGGGTTTTCAGGAAGTGCTAAACAGTAACTTCCTCTGACCTGAACTCAATAGCTCTCCACAGATGCCTATCTCTCTGTTAAAGTCAAGGCAGCACCTGAATGGAATTGATGAGTGCATGTTCCAAAATGTAACCCGACACCCTTTCTTTTCCTCAGAACACTGTTTCAAAGAAGAAGAAAAAAACACATAGAAACACATTCTCTCTCTCCCTCTCTCAATCTTACACTTTCTCTACCCCCCCCCCCCCCCCCTCTCGCTCTAAGACCACACAAACACATCCTGTATCAGTTTGACTACCCCAGCCACTCTTATGCATGATTGTCTCACACCTCTGTATGTTAGACTAACATAAAATTGTCAACAGTTATATGGGACAGTACACACATAAACTAACAAACTAGCAAAACGAATAGTTACCTATGGATCGCATATAGGCAGACTCTTGAGTTGATCATTTCATCCCAAATGTAAAGATCAATAACCAAAACTAAATGGTCAAAAGCATTGAAAAACACCAAGTGATTTAATGTGATTGAGTCAATGTGAAACTGATCTTAATGTCATGTATGACATTCTACACTGAGGTAGTTCAGAGTGTAGTATGTTCTGGGGTGTCAGACCCCTTAGAGTTGCAGAACTTTATGTGGTTTCTTTTATGAAATGACTTTGTGAAATACAGAGAGGTTAGATAGAAGGGGCTCAGATCATAAAACATTTAATATAATCAATTTCTATGGCTCAGACAGAGTGGCCAAGACAGGGCTCAAATCCCCGTTATTCACTAGGCCAGACTCCTGCACTCTCTTGGTGCATTTCCACTGAGGATTTACCCCAGTGTTTTACCCAAAAGGCTCTGACTTTTATGTTTCCATCTATGTGGGCCGGCACCCGTGTCTCACTGGGCCATGGCTTCGGTGGACCTGCTCAGACTTGGAGCCAAGGCAAGGTCTTGGGCACATTTCAGCTGGCATGTACATAGCAATGGCTAACTGTGAATTTGACCACCTTCTCACAAAGCAACAGTCTTGAATGATGCAGAGGTTGTTGATTCTGCTCGCCACAAGTGTTTAGTGTCACACTCCTGATGGAAAACAATAACACTAGAGCTAACATGAAAATTAAACACTGGTGACACCCTGGTGTGTGGGTAAGTCCAGGTGGCAGGTGGGGGACAGGGGAGAATATAGCTGCTTAGTGGCTATTCAGCAGCCTGATGGTCTAGGGGAAGAATCTATTGCTCAATCTGACAGTTTTCGGGGACGGGATCATCGATGGGGAATGAGACTTTGGATATGAAATTGAGTTTGTCTGAAACATCACAGCCATTGAACTCCGAGACATCACATTATTGTTTCAGACAAACTCACTTCTGTGCTTCTCTCTCACACGATCACTTCCTCTGTTCTCCATCCTCCTCAGACTACCGAAATGTTCATGTCCCGCCCTCTCTGAGTGGTTCCTGGTTAGCTAGCTATGACACTGATCTCAGACTCTGACGTTCCACTCCACTCTGTCCATTTCTCTCTCTGTCAGTCAGCTACGTCCAATATCGTCATGGAAACTCTCCTGTTCTGGGACCTGGTGTCTGTGGTCATCATGCTGTTCCTTGTCTCTACAGGTAAGCTACAGTGGATGACCACCGTCCGTCCGTCCGCCCGCCCGCCCGCCTGCCTGCAATTTGGCGCCCTGCAGTTTCACTTGCTGTTGACGAGGTGGGACGCTACCGTCCCACATACCCTAGTGAGGTTAACAAAAGTTTTCAGAGGAATGTTCTTGTGAAGTAAAAGGAATCTTTCCATGAGACCATTCCCTTAACGTCAAATAGAACTTAGAACTTAGTTCAATGGGAACATTGCAATAACTTTCATTGGTCCAGATTTCTGAGGGTTAGGAGAATGTTCCATCAATGTCCCACCAAACATACACAGAACATGTTTGCCATATTCTCAGAATATAATATATGTTCTGGACACGTTTTATGGGAATTTGGAAGAACATTTGTATCCAAAGAAATATTCATTACACATCACATAATTGTTGCCAAGCCAATTAATGAACCACTGACAGCTCTTTTTCTGTTGCCAATGTATGGGCTTACAGTGTTTTCATCATACATATTTGACTACACTGTGCATGATCATTTATACAGTAATTATTATTCAACTTTTCCTCTTCTGGGATTTGAACTGACAATCTATTGGTTCACTATACTCTGATCTTCCTGCTACACCCCCATGTCAGTGTAAGCTATCAGTTCATCTATTTTCATCATTGATTTTATTTACTTATTTCAGAAATGGAAAGGCTATCTGTATAGTGGTGTAATGTTGTTGGGGCATATTAACCCATTTTAATGATACCACTGAATCACTATGATCAATAAAATATTTTATTGAGTGTTCTTTTAACAGAGCTGAGATTTACTTCAAATATTTACTGCCTTCAGCCTATTGCTTACCCCTATCAAGTTGTTTCAGATCTACACAAGTGCCTAGGGAGGAGGGTTTACGGTTTCTTCTGGACATGGCTCAATAAGCACATATTCCAGAGATATCCCTTATTGGGAAAGGGGTTAGGGTGTTTTTCATTGATGCTGGTGGCCTGGGTTCAAGATCCGGTAGGGAAATCATGTTGCTCTCACTTTCTTAACAATTAATGTTAATGTCATTAATGTGGATGCTACCATGATTAGGGATAGTCCTGAATGAACTGTGAATAATTATGAGTGAAAAAGTTAGACAAGCTAATATCAAGACATGCTCACCCTCTCACCATGACAATAATAGCCTTTTTTTGGGGGGGGGGGGGGGGGGGGGGGTATGAAATCTGTGTGTCTATCTTCCTCACTCATCATTATACACGATTCATAAAGGACTATCCATAATCATGGTAGCATCCACATGGATGTAGAAATGTTTCTGCTCTATTTTGTTCTTTACTACAATTAAAGTGACTCCAAAATGACACCATTCATTTCTATTGGGCACAAAATAATCTGAAACACAACAAAAACATACAGCAAATGCATGCAACACGTTTGTAGAGTCACAAGCTTGATTTAATGATTCCGTGCTATGAATATGGGACCAAATACTAAAATTCGGATTACTTTCAAAATACGCATATGTGAATTTGTCCCAATGCTTTTGGTCCCTTAAAATGAAGGGACTATGTACTAAAAGTGTTGTAATTTCTAAATGGTTCATCCGATATGACAGTCTGCACTTTAACCTCATACACATTGTATCATTTGAAATCCAAAGTGCTGGAGTACAGAGCCAAAACAACAAAAAATGTGTCACTGTCCCAATACTTTGGTAGCTCACTGTATCACACGCTGGAAGAGATATTCTTCTGAAGGTAATGTGATGGAAAATTGTATCTTGTGAAGAGACAGTTTTGAAAATGTTCATCTTGTCTTAGTGTCATAAATAATCCTTGGTTCTTGCCTGTGCTTGGTAAAGATGTGTGGGGGGGGGTGACATGACTTCCTCCTTAGGACCATCTGGCAGAACGCCCAGAATATGTTCTATAAATTAACATAGGAGACGGTGCCAGACATGCTGGAACCAACTCTATGAACTATGCCTATGTAACGTGTCTGTAACCAGTATATAAGAGATCTAACTGGATTGCCCCAGGAGAGCTCCTGATCAACATGTGAACCTGGTGCATTGAATTGGTTGGAACCTCTCCAGCGCGCTGATAATAAAGAATGATTCATTTAAGATTGACTTTGAGTGTCCCTGCACAGAATTTCCCCTACAATTTGGAGTCAGGCTGATTCATTCTGCCTGCGGAGCTTTCCAGTGAGGGTCTACGAGGAGAACTGATGACGCATTTTATAAAGCATGAGGGAAATTCCTGTCTGACCAAACGAGGACGAGACCCGCCCAGACCAGATCCTTACTGTGAGCTGCCCAGGAGGAGACACATCATCCGCAAACAATTGAGGGACGGAAACTGATTTCAGTAAGTCCATTTAAATTAACTTGTATGAACACACATAAAAAAAAAGAAAGAAAGATAAAACCAATAAAATTAAGGCGAACAATGCATAAACATTTACCCATAGTATTAGAGAGAAGACTATTCACTAGTCATATGGTGAGAATACTAAAGTGAGAGCAAGTAACGGTACCATGGAAAGCCCCACTGACAGCTGTCTGTAGGCATTGATAAAGAGAAATGTCTACATGGTCTGCAGCCACGGATAATAGCACGAGGAGCTATATTGTATGTATGAGAGATAGAAATGGTGCAAAGCAAGAGGCACATGGAGTAATAATGGAGATTACTGGGTGTGTTTGGGAATAGTACTAAAGGAATGTGGATGTGAACATGTGGAAAGGACGTGTTAAGCTGGATAACAAGACGGGGTGTTTTATATAGATAGGAAGTAGCGGCAAGAGATCCGTTGAAGATACATATGGTGCATAGGATGTAACGATAGAAAAGTCTACGTTGTCTGAACCACTGATAATAGCACAAGTGTTATTGTAAACATTTAGAACTGTTGAAGGTGCACATGGGGGGGTAGCATGTCTCAGAGGGTAACATGACTCATTTATAATGAGGATAACATGATAACTTGTCTCATTAGAGGATAACATGATAACACGTGTCATTAGTAAGGAGGATAACATGTCTCAGAGCTTAACATGACTCATTAGAGATAAAGAGGATAACATTACTTTGTTTGATGGTATAACGTTATTATGTATGTGGAGATATTATCAGGAATCAAGGTAAGACCCAAGTGCAAAGTGTGTGAAGTAACAATGTTTATTGTAACAGGGCAGGCAAAGGACAGGTCAAGGTAGGCAGAGATCAATAATCCAGAGTAGAGGCCAAGGTACAGGATGGCAGGCAGACTCAACGTCAGGTCAGGCAGAGGACGGTAATCCAGAGGTAGAGCAAAGGTACAGGACGGCAGGCAGGCTCAGGGTCAGAGACAGGCAGTAGTCAGGCGGGTGGCAACAGGGTCAGGACAGGCAAAGGTCAAAACCAGGAGGACACGAAAAAGAGAGACTAGGGAAAACCAGGAGCTGAGACATGCTGGTAGGCTTGAACAAACAAGACGAACTGGCAACAGGCAGACAGAAAACACAGGTATAAATACACAGGGGATAATGGGGAAGATGGGCGACACCTGGAGGGGGTGGAGACAAGCACAAGGACAGGTGAAACAGATCAGGGCGTGACAGTACCCCCCCCTCTAGGGGCGCCACCTTGCGTCCTACCTGGGAGCATACCTGGTTGACCGGGGTGCCGGCAGTGGAAGTCGACGAGGAGCGCTGGGTTCAGGATGTCTCTATCGGGGACCCAGCACCTCTCCTCCGGGCCATAACCCTCCCAGTGAACCAGGTACTGGAAACCCCTGCCCTGTGGTCGAACCCTCAGGAGTCATCTCACCGTGTATGCCGGATGTCCATCGACGACACTGGGAGGGGTGGGTCTGGAAATAGAAGACAAAGGGCTGTGAGACACGGGCTTTATTCTAGACACATGGAATGTAGGATGAATACTAAGGGTACGGGGCAACAGAAGACAGACAGCAGATGGGCTAATGATCTTGGAGATGGGGAAAGGGCCGATAAACATGGGGGGACAGTTTAAGAGACTCCACTGTGAGGGGCAGATCTCGGGTGGACAGCCATACCTTCTGCCCAAGACGATACGGGGGCCGGGATCCAATGGTGATCCGTTTGTCGTCGATACCTGTAGGTGGTCTTGACCGGGCTCTCCTCCATGTACGACGACAGCGGCGGAAAAACATCTGGGCAGAAGGTATGCAGACCTCCTCTTCCTGCTTAGGGAAGAGCCGGGGCTGATACACCAGGGAATACTCAAAGGGAGATAGGCCCATGGCAGAGCAGGGAAGGGTGTTGCGGGCGTATTCGACCCACACAAGCTGCTGACTCCAGGTGGTGGAGTTGGTGGAGACCAGGCAGTGCAGGGTAATCTCGAGGTCCTGGTTGGCTTGCTCCGACTGGCCGTTGGACTGGGAGGTGGAACCCGGAGGACAGGCTGGCCAACGACCCAATGAGGGTGCAGAACGCCTTCCAGAACTTGGAGAACTGCGGACGGAGTCAGGAACGAACATCCGGGGTGTGGGATGTCTCGCTTCCTCTTCCGTCTCTGGAGCAACTGCAGATGGGTGTAGTCAACTGCAGTCAAAACGTCATGACCTTTGATCACATGGTTTTTGTAAAGTTCATGCAGTCAACATGTTGGCGCAAGTCAGACAATTTTTATCCCCAAAAGCAACACCCTTTGATAAGTGGTGACCAACAATTTTCACTGACTTAGCACAACTGATCTGCTCAAATGCACCCATTGTCTTGGAGCCAGTTTGTCTTACATCATAAGGTCCTCTATGATACATGATCTAACACATGACTGAAAACTGTGGGTCAGGTATCCTTACGACGACCACTGACTGACCATATGACCACTGGTGCTGCACATTAGAGACAGACAAAGCATTGACCAACTCTTTATTAATAACCACCACTCCAAAGTCAAAAAATGTCAGGTCAACTCCCCATGATAAGACCTACAACAAACAAACACTCCAGTGTGTAGTGTATATTTGCTCACATGTCCATGCATATAATTTATACACTCAATATAATCAACACATTCCTAAAAGAAGGCACCTACTGTTTCACTCACAACATATCGTAAACAGAATAAATCCCTTTTTAAAAAGGTTCTAAAATGAATGATTCTGAGTGGGTAAACACACACTCTCATACACACCATACATTTTGGTACCCTTGGTTAATGAGCACTATGTACATGAAGTGCTTGGTTTTCCCCTGAGGAGAAGATTGCAGTTTGCTATGAAGCATTTTGGTTCACTCTGAAAACAACAAAGCCAGAACATTTCAGAAAGTCAATATACAGTATCTATAAACCCCGTCATTTACGGTGCATAAAGTAATAACCAGGTAAATGCAGTCTATCTACAGACATATAAGCACATCGCTCTGTGCATAGTACTGTCGCAGAAAGTACATTTATGATTATAATTGGTAACATTTTATACATTATAACATCACCAGATTATTTCAATATTATTATGATTTACTTTGTCAAGTAAAACTGTCTTCATCTTAGTCATTTAGCAGATGCTCTTATCCAAAGCGTGTGCATACATTTTCGTACTGGTCCCCCATGGGAATCGAACCCAGAAACCTGGTGTTACAAGCACCATGCTCTACCAACTGAGCCACACGGGACTGACCATCTTAACCAGTTGAAGCAGTACCACACAGGATGCCTATTGCCCTGAGTGTGGTTTCAAAGCCAGTTATCCACTTTGAGAGTGACGCTACCTTTGTGCATTTAGACCAGGTGTGGGCAAACTCTGGCACGCGTGACCATTCAATCTGGCCCACGGGAGGTACAAAATAATCAAATAAATGTGTGGGGGAAATATAATTTTGGTTAACAAAAACACTCCAGGCCACACTTGAATGTCTAAAACTAGATAGAAAGAACATTATAATGGACATTTACAATGATGGCCTACCCCGGCCAAACCCAATTGTGCGCCACCCTATGGGACTCCCAACCACAGCCAGTTGTGATTCAGCCTGGAATTGAACCAGGGTCTGTAGTGATGTCTCTAGCACTGAGATGCAGTGCCTTAGACCGCTGTGCCACTCGGGAGCCCAATGGATTATTTATAATGGACCCATTTACAATGGACCTATTTTCGGGTCCGCAAATTGATTTAAAAAAATGTATAGATAAAAATAATAATATTAATACAAATAAAATAAAATAAAATAGCCCAAAATTTCTACGGCCCTCCATCGAAATTCAAAATCCCGATATGGCCCTCAAGCCAAAAAGTTTGCCCACCCCTGGCTTAAACAGTGAGGTATCCTAACATACTAAATACTCTAATACACGGGCTAACGCTAGGCTAGGGCTGGAGAGTGGATGTCTGGTGGGATGTAAACAGGGTGGCTGGTAACAGTGAGAGTGTGGAAGCCTCAGGGGTCGGCCATGCCCTCTGTGCGGTTGCAGAGCGACTCATAGAGTTCAGAGGTCAGTGAGTAGTTAGAGAAGGCCTGCTTGAATTCCTGCAGGGGGCAGTAGACTCCACTACAGCCTGGAATCAACTGGTCCTACAGACACAAAGAAACAAAGAACATAAGAAAGAGACACACACAAAAAGAGATCACTAACTTTCTCAGAGAGAAAGAGGGTCCTGAAAGTGTTTAAATATGTGCACACTTTTATGAGCTTTTATGAGCCTTCCCTAGCACACTTGCGCCCTAGACCAAGTTCTCCGTTAGGAAAATATGGCACTGGACAATGTGACCGGGAAGATTTAAATTTACCTGCCATTTGAGAAATGTACCGGACCCATAAGCATTGGATGTATAACCCATTAGGGCAAACACAATTTGAGGGAAAACACCATTCAAAAGAGCGCACCTGGGAAAACACCATTCAAAAGAGCGCACCTGGGAAAACACCATTCAAAAGAGCGCACCTGGGAAAACACCATTCAAAAGAGCGCACCTGGAAAAACCCCATTCAAAAGAGCACAGCTGGGAAAACACCATTCAAAAGAGCGCACCTGGAAAAAACCCATTCAAAAGAGCACAGCTGGGAAAACACCATTCAAAAGAGCACAGCTGGGAAAACACCATTCAAAAGAGCGCACCTGGGAAAACACCATTCAAAAGAGCACAGCTGGGAAAACACCATTCAAAAGAGCGCACCTGGAAAAAACCCATTCAAAAGAGCGCACCTGGGAAAACACCATTCAAAAGAGCACAGCTGGGAAAACACCATTCTAAACATCACAGCTGGGAAAACACCATTCTAAACAGCACAGCTGGGAAAACACCATTCTAAACAGCACAGCTGGGAAAACACCATTCTAAACAGCACAGCTGGGAAAACACCATTCTAAACAGCA
This sequence comes from Salvelinus fontinalis, assembly GCF_029448725.1. Lineage (NCBI taxonomy): Eukaryota > Metazoa > Chordata > Actinopteri > Salmoniformes > Salmonidae > Salvelinus > Salvelinus fontinalis. Next base: position 21,778,118 of record NC_074687.1, read on the forward strand.
CAGCTGGGAAAACACCATTCTAAACAGCACAGCTGGGAAAACACCATTCTAAACAGCACAGCTGGGAAAACACCATTCTAAACAGCACAGCTGGGAAAACACCATTCTAAACAGCACAGCTGGGAAAACACCATTCTAAACAGCACAGCTGGGAAAACACCATTCTAAACAGCACAGCTGGGAAAACACCATTCTAAACAGCACAGCTGATAGCTGTTCCATATGTGAGAGATGGAAATCTCGGTTGGAAACTTAGAAAGAGGGGGAATCTAAAGATGCAACTAGGATGGGTTGCTATATGATGTGGATTGTTTCAAAAATCACAAGGTCGTAGGCCGATGTCTATTTGGGAAGCACGCTTGGCAATAGGCTTAGCGGATTATTGACTTGCGGCTGTCAGTGAAAAACATCTAAAATATGTGTGAAGATAATGTGTTTTGAGCATCATTTTAAAATGTTGAGACAAGGGGGAGGGATGTGTGGAGAATATATAGGTGAGTCTCTCCAGAACGGCTCAGCTGTCTCCTGCCAATTCTTGTGCATTCATTGTTTGTGCGAATTGTTTGCCCTTACATAAAAAAATCATTCCCCAGAACATGTCACCAGACGTAAATGTAAAGTGTTTAACATCCAATGCAAATGATAACATATTAAAACTATAGTTCTTCACGGTAAGCTATTTCAATCAAATGTATCAATCAAATGTATTTATAAAGCCCTTATTACACCAGCCGATGTAAGAAAGTGCTATATATTTAAAACATCTTTCCAACAATCTCATCCTCAATAATCACCAATCCTTGGTGTGAAAGAACAAGGGCAGTTATAGGCTATGAGCTCTATGCACTCATTTCTTTAGCCACCAATGGGTCACGGTGTATTAATACGACAGAGGCTGGTGATCTCGCATTAGTTGATTTTTTACTTTCAGATTCTAATCATTTTAATTCAATTTAATTTAATTTAATTCCCCCGTGATATGCAACTTTTCAGGGAAGCCAGAAACCAATATACACAGGCAGTTAGAACAGCCAAGGCTAGCTTTTTCAAGCAGAAATTTGCTTCCTGCAACACAAATTCAAAAAAGTTCTGGGACACCGTAAAGTCCATGGAGAATAAGAACACCTCCTCCCAGCTTCCAACCGCTCTGAAGATAGGAAACACTGTCACCACCGACAAATCCACTATAATTGAGAATTTCAATAAGCATTTTTCTACGGCTGGCCATGCTTTCCACCTGGCTACCCCTACCCCGGACAACAGCACTGCCCTCCCCTCTGCTACTCGCCCAAGCCTTCCCCATTTCTCTTTCTCCCAAATACAGTCAGCTGATGTTCTTAATGAGCTGCAAAATCTGGACCCTTACAAATCAGCCGGGCTAGATAATCTGGACCCTTTCTTTCTAAAACTATCTGCTGAAATTGTTGCCACCCCTATTACTAGCCTCTTCAACCTCTCTTTCGTGTCGTCTGAGATCCCCAAAGATTGGAAAGCAGCTGCGGTTATCCCCCTCTTCAAAGGGGGGGACACCCTTGACCCTAACTGCTACAGACCTATATCTATCCTACCCTGCCTTTCTAAGGTCTTCGAAAGCCAAGTCAACAAACAGATTACCGACCATTTCGAATCACACCACACCTTCTCCGCTATGCAATCTGGTTTCAGAGCTGGTCATGGGTGCACCTCAGCCACGCTCAAGGTCATAAACGATATCGTAACCGCCATCGATAGGAAACAATACTGTGCAGCCGTATTCATTGACCTGGCCAAGGCTTTTGACTCTGTCAATCACCACATCCTCATTGGCAGACTCGACAGCCTTGGTTTCTCTAATGATTGCCTCGCCTGGTTCACCAACTACTTCTCTGATAGAGTTCAGTGTGTCAAATCGGAGGGTCTGTTGTCCGGGCCTCTGGCAGTCTCTATGGGGGTGCCACAGGGTTCAATTCTTGGACCGACCCTTTTCTCTGTTTACATCAATGATGTCGCTCTTGCTGCTGGTGATTCTCTGATCCACCTCTACGCAGACGACACTATTCTGTATACTTCTGGCCCTTCTTTTGACACTGTGTTAACAACCCTCCAGGCGAGCTTCAATGCCATACAACTCTCCTTCCGTGGCCTCGAACTGCTCTTAAATACAAGTAAAACCAAATGCATGCTCTTCAACCGATCGCTGCCTGCTCCTGCCCGCCTGTCCAACATCACTACTTTGGACGGCTCTGACTTAGAATATGTGGACAACTACAAATACCTAGGTGTCTGGTTAGACTGTAAACTCTCCTTCCAGACCCACATCAAACATCTCCAATCCAAAGTCAAATCTAGAATTGGCTTCCTATTCCGCAACAAAGCATCCTTTACTCATGCTGCCAAACATACCCTTGTAAAACTGACCATCCTACCAATCCTCGACTTCGGTGATGTCATTTACAAAATAGCCTCCAAAACCCTACTCAATAAATTGGATGCAGTCTATCACAGTGCCATCCATTTTGTCACCAAAGCCCCATATACTACCCACCACTGCGACCTGTACACTCTCGTTGGCTGGCCCTCGCTTCATACTCGTCGCCAAACCCACTGGTTCCAGGTCATCTACAAGACCCTGCTAGGTAAAGTCCCCCCTTATCTCAGCTCGCTGGTCACCATAGCAGCACCTACCTGTAGCACGCGCTCCAGCAGGTATATCTCTCTAGTCACCCCCAAAACCAATTCTTCCTTTGGACGCCTCTCCTTCCAGTTCTCTGCTGCCAATGACTGGAACGAACTACAAAAATCTCTGAAACTGGAAACACCTATCTCCCTCACTAGCTTTAAGCACCAGCTGTCAGAGCAGCTCATAGATTACTGCACCTGTACATAACCCATCTACAATTTAGCCCAAACAACTACCTCTTTACCTACTGTATTTATTTATTAATTTATTTTGCTCCTTTGCACCCCATTATTTCTGTCTCTACTTTGCACTTTCTTCCAATGCAAACCAACCATTCCAGTGTTTTTTTATTTTTTATTTTACTTGCTGTGTTGTACTCACTTCGCCTCCATGGCCTTTTTATATTTTATTTATTTATACATATATCTGTTTGCCTTCACCTCCCTTATCTCACCTCACTTGCTCACATTGTATATAGACTTATTTTTTTTCACTGTATTATTGACTATATGTTTGTTTTTACTCCATGTGTAACTATGTGTTGTTGTATGTGTCGAACTGCTTTGCTTTATCTTGGCCAGGTCGCAATTGTAAATGAGAACGTGTTCTCAATTTGCCTACCTGGTTAAATAAAGGTTAAATAAATAAAAAATAAATAAAAAATTCAGATTATGATTAACCACATTACAATGATTTTGAGAAACAAAAAAGTTATTGATTAAATAAAACTAATCCACAAAAATTCTTATATGAAAATCATAACTGGCATGCATAACGGTAGACATGGTAGGATAAATTGTAAGCTTCACCAAACTTGAAACTCATGTGCCACCTATGAAGTCTTAATAAAATAATTGCCTACACGTTTCCATGGTCAGATTTTGCATATAGGCTACTTTGAAGCAAGGTAAAACATGCGTCATAATATGAAATAAAACATTCACGTTTCAAACAATTAAGTACTTTTTCAAAATGCATACTGCCTTCAGCTCACATTGTAAAGTGGAGGGTGACACACTGATAGCCTGTTGACTGCACTTGAATGGTGAATGGGAGGCGATCTTTTAATCATACACCACAACTGTTTTAACACGCGATACACACAGGCCAATTTAATTCCATAAAATTATGCTAGTTAACCTATAGACCAGTGGAGGAAGGCTCCTAATAATGTCTGAAACGGAGTGAATGGAATCAAACACATGGTTACCATGTTTGATGTATTTGATACCATTCAACTGACTCCACTCCAGTCATTACCACAAGCCGTTCCCCCCAATTAAGGTGCCACCAACCTCCTGTGCTATAGACCGATAAGCATGACGGTCAAATGTATTTCCATCGACTGGTATTTCCATCAATGAATAAAAAGCATTATTTTGCAATGGGATTATTTTTCTGGCCGGCAACAATTTAATTTATCGGCTTTTCATTTATTTATTTTGGGCCGGCTAACAGAAACCCTGCCCTAGACCATACCTTGCCAATGTAGGACACTTTGACAAAGGCCTCTTTGGTTTGCCTGTGTTGATGCAGCTCCAGGGTGATGTCAGCGGCGTACGGTGGCCATTGCATGTCAAAAACCCCCAGAGCCATGAGACAGGGCATCAGAGTGGTGTCGTGGGCAGAGTACAGGAACAGCTTCCTGAGAGAGAAAACACATATATGTGAAAATGCCCTCAGATAATTTCTGATGTTCAGCAACAAGTAGGGGTAGGGAACGAAAAACTAAGAATGTGCCATTTAGAAAAGGACATTTGCTACCATCAAGTGGTTGGGTTGAGATCTGCAGCTCAATAAATCTATTATTGGTTGTGTTTTCTATTGCAGTCCTCTAGTACCCCCCCCCCCCCCCCAACAGTACATATTTTGTTTGTGGCCCTGGACAAGCACACCTGATTGTACATGCAAACTAATCATCAATTCCTTGCAGGCATTCCCTTCTCAAATCAAACCGTAATCTGCACCACTCATTCATGTTGTCACCAAGGCAGCATGATGCATCGTTCAAAAACATGCATCTCTTTTCCATAAAATATATCTTCAAATTTTCAAACTCATTGGTAAGGCAGATCAATCAAAAGCAATCACTTTTGCATGTGAAAACACTGAATCTTACTCATCTGCTGTTTTCAACTCTCTAGAGACAGCAGGAGCGGTAGAGATACTCTCAATGATCGGCTATGAAAAGCCAACTGACATGTACTCCTGAGGTGCTGACTTGTTGCACCTTCGACAACTACTGTGATTATTATTATTTGACCATGCTGGTCATTTATGAACATTTGAACATCTTGGCCATGTTCTGTTATAATCTCCACCCGGCACAGCCAGAAGAGGACTGGCCACCCTTCATAGCCTGGTTCCGCTCTCGGTTTCTTCCTAGGTTCTGGCCTTTCTATGGTGTTTTTCCTAGCCACCGTGCTTCTACACCTGCATTGCTTGCTGTTTGGGGTTTTAGGCTGGGTTTCTGTACAGCACTTTGATATATCAGCTGATGTAAGAAGGGCTATATAAATACATTTGATTATTATAAAAAAAAAAAAGATTAATCCACATGCTAAAATCTAGGTCACTTCGTCGTTGGCCAGAGCGGGGCACCCGGTTCACGGCCGGGAGGCAGCCCCATTCCAAAACGAATGCAATCAAAGTAAGAGTAACTCACCTGTTGGACTCTGAGGTTGTGTCCTGTAGTTGGTCTTCAATGTTGCCCATCAGGGTGTGGAAGAGGGGACCCACACACAGCTGCAGGTTCTCCCTGATCACAACAAGCAAACCCCAGACAAGATGAAGAAAACAACAACTGTCTTGGGGGAATTTATTTCTGAATGTGGAATAAGGAAGCAGCTTATGCTCATGAAACAGGGAACTATATTGTCTCTGTTCTACTACCCGGCCCATCTGTATTTACATCCCACTGCCCTTTGACCCCTGACCTCTTGCTGGGTTCGTAGATGTGACAGATCATCTCCACAGCTCTCTGCTCCACTGTGTTCCTCCAGGAGTCCAGGACTGGTGGGCAGGGTAGTCCGTGTGTCTGATATAACACACACACACACACACACACACACACACACACACACACACACACACACACACACACACACACACACACACACACACACACACACACTTTGTCATGTTAACATCTCTATGCAATGCAAACAAAATGACTGTAAGGGAGTGTGTAACTGGCAGCAGGGAAGTCAGGCGGAGGAGAGCAAAACTGGGTAATCAACAGAGCAGTATTATTCATAAAACCACCAGAAACCAGAACAATAAACAAATGGGTACAAAACCTGTCGCGCACCAGAGAAAACGTGCACATGCACTTACAATAAACATTTCCGCACAAAGACATGGGGGGAACAGAGGGTTAAATACACAACATGTAACGAGGGATATTGAGACCAGATGTGTGAGAAGACAAGACAAATGGAAAATGAAAAATGGATCGATGATGGCTAGAAGACCGGCGACGCCGACCGCCGAGCTCCGCCCGAACAAGGAGAGGAACCGACTTCGGCGGAAGTCGTGACAATGACAGTATCACTATTTATACCTTTGGATCTCATAATACATTTTGGTAACAAAAGGTTTGAAATTAAGAATATATATCTTTGTTGCATTGTGTCACCTCTCTGGCCACCATGTCATCCCTGATGAGGATGAAGTCAACCCGTTGGTGGGCAGCGATGCCCAGAGCACTCTGGATGCTCCTCAAGTCCGCAGCGATGTCTGGCAGAGTGGACGACTCCGCCCAGCGATGACTACAGCACACACAGACACAGCCAATCACAAAAATCAACAAGATAGAAACATCCAATCACAAACATTAACGAGTGAGAGATCCAGCCAAACACAAACATTTATAGGAAAGGGGCCCAGCCAGTCACTCACTAACCCACTGAGGTGTTTGAGCAGTCTGCACCCGTGGTAGTTAGGGTACAGGATCTCTGACTCTGCCTCAGTCGTCAGAATGGAAACCATGTCTTCAGAAGAAGAGAGGGGGAGCAACATTAGGAGATCGGAAATACTGGCCTTTGACACACACGCCTCATACGCACACAAACAAACAAACAGTGACACCTACCGCTCTGGCTTTGCTGGAACAGCCCTGCCACCAGGCACTTGGCAGACTCTATGGTCCTTACAATGTTAGTGGAACGCACACTGGGAGAAAGAGAAGAAACGGCATATATATTAGAAGAATATATCAATGTCTTGTACATGTACTGTGGTATTATGTCTTCAACCTTTATGTTACCTAGCCTGATGTTACCTAGGTGACAGCTCAGGTGGGCCTTTGCTCTTCAGCAAAAAAGGAAAGGAGGGGTGCTCAACAACAATGACAAAATCAATCTCTGTCTTTTTTTGTTGAGTGCTCCAACTCCTTTTTACCTCGAATTAGTCCGTTTGGAAGTTTTTCTTAGTAAGCCATTCTCGTTACCTAGGTGACCTTTACGTTAGCTAGGCTGATGTTACCTAAGTGTTACCTAGATGCGGATCTGCTCTACAGCCAACTTCTTTCTCATTGTCAAGCCAAACAAAGACTGAGTTGGCTACAGCACGTGACTACCAGGCTGCTGACAAGAGCACATGTGGCTGTGGTACATATCAGACCTCTGTAGGGCTGAAGGTGGGGGTTGAGGAAGGCCGTGGTACTTACTAGACCTCTGTAGGGCTGAAGGTGGGGGTTGAGGAAGGCTGTGGTACTTACTAGACCTCTGTAGGGCTGAAGGTGGGGGTTGAGGAAGGCTGTGGTACTTACTAGACATCTGTAGGGCTGAAGGTGGGGGTTGAGGAAGGCCGTGGTACATACTAGACCTCTGTGGGGGTTGAGGAAGGCCGTGGTACTTACTAGACCTCTGTGGGGGTTGAGGAAGGCCGTGGTACTTACTAGACCTCTGTAGGGCTGAAGGTGGGGGTTGAGGAAGGCTGTGGTACTTACTAGACCTATGTAGGGCTGAAGGTGGGGGTTGAGGAAGGCCGTGGTACTTACTAGACCTCTGTAGGGCTGAAGGTGGGGGTTGAGGAAGGCCGTGGTACTTACTAGACCTCTGTAGGGCTGAAGGTGGGGGTTGAGGAAGGCTGTGGTACTTACTAGACCTCTGTAGGGCTGAAGGTGGGGGTTGAGGAAGGCCGTGGTACTTACTAGACCTCTGTAGGGCTGAAGGTGGGGGTTGAGGAAGGCCGTGGTACTTACTAGACCTCTGTAGGGCTGAAGGTGGGGGTTGAGGAAGGCCGTGGTACTTACTAGACCTCTGTAGGGCTGAAGGTGGGGGTTGAGGAATGCTGTGGTACTTATCAGACCTCTGTAGGGCTGAAGGTGGGGGTTGAGGAAGGCTGTGCTACTTACTAGACCTCTGTAGGGCTGAAGGTGGGGGTTGAGGAAGGCCGTGGTACTTACTAGACCTCTGTAGGGCTGAAGGTGGGGGTTGAGGAAGGCTGTGCTACTTACTAGACCTCTGTAGGGCTGAAGGTGGGGGTTGAGGAAGGCTGTGCTACTTACTAGACCTCTGTAGGGCTGAAGGTGGGGTTGAGGAAGGCCGTGTCCTGGATGTACCTCTTCCTCAGCCTCTCTCCCAGCTCATACAGCTGCTGCATGCCCACCGTAGTCAACTGACCTGGGTACGTACCCCCCTTCAGGGGAAAGGGACAGGGGTCAAAGGTTAGGTTTTATTTATTCACACCAAAGAAAATATGTGAAAGACAAAACAGTACAGATATAAAAAACTGGAAAAAACAGTGTGCAAGTGAGGCTGGAAGCCCAAAACGGCTGACATGAAAACCACACCACAAATAAGTTAAAAGTACAAAAAATATATATTTGTTCAATCAGTTAAAAGCATTTGAATTATAATTGTACATGACATACTCAGTATAAAATAAAATAAAACATGTTTGATTATGTGTGTAAGTGTGAGAGTTAGGATACATGAAGGGGATTATTGGATAGTTTGGTGCATCAGGATGACCCCAGTCTTCACTTATTGGGAGATGATGAGGTTTTGGCAATGTGAAGGTAAGAATTCCAGAGTATGGTACCTCTGTATCTGATAGATAATTGACTATGTGAGGTCCGTCGACGGAGTAGTATTCAGTGATATGCCATTTCGTGCCACTGTGGTGTGTGTGATGTAACTGGTCTGGAATGGGAAATCCTGTTGGTTGACAGCTGGTCATGGGTAATCCAGTAAGTGACATCAACATGTCTGGATGGAATCCATGCTAGCACTCCTACATGACAACTTAAACCCATTAACCATACGTAGGGCTGTGACGGTCATGAAATTGTCAGCTGGTGATTGTCAAGCAAATAACTGCCGGTCTCACATAAACACATTTAGCATCTCCTGGATTCCACACATAGCCTACAAGCCACTGATGCAGACCTTAGGAACATCTACATTTGAAAAAGTCTAATAAATCCATTTAATATAGCCTACACCATCACAATAAATAGTTTTTTAAAAGACAGGTCTAAAGAAACATGATATGAAGAAAATGTAGTCCATTTCAGAAGAACAGAATAGCATACTCTGAGTTGTCCTTATGTTAGGCCCTGAACCGGCTATGCCATATGGCTGTGGGCTACACTAGTTCATAAGGCTGACAAGATTTGCTTAGAATTCCGTGGCATTATCTTATATTATGAAGAATACAATTGAACATAGCTGAATGAAATAGAAAGGATATTTTCTCCAAACGATTTGAGGGAGTGTGCACATGTAGCTATTCTGTGTTGATCGGTTAAGAAATAAACAGGTCCACCTATATGCTTAATTTAGAGTTATTTATGCAACTTTAGTTGAGATACAAACGTTGGGCTATTTGTTTTGATTATTAATACATTCTAAGGCTGCATGATGCGACTCTAATGATGATTTGAAAAAAGTTGCATGAAAGGCATGTGCTCTGCTTTGTTATTTGCAAAGGCTGTACACACTTTATCAGTCTCTCATTCACAATTTGACAAGCAGGATAATGCCTCAAAATTCCCAGCAACATCCCGTTTGTGTGGCCTTAATGTCCCATAAAAAAATCCATGCCTTTTGCAGCCAGTGTACATTGTGCCATTGGGCTGAATATACAAATTATAATTCCCTTCTCCCAGCTGCGTGCTCTGAAGCACCTCTCACTCACATGGCTCTCTCAAAAAGCTCAATTCTTATTAGCCAATGCCGTCACGTGATCGGGTCTTTCTCAAAGGCTACAAGTGAAAGACACATCTGGAATGCAACTGCGCACGTCCTTATCTAATTCCGAGCGTAATATTGAAGATATTTGAAGAACTGTCCACATTTACTTTATGGCAGCCAACAAGATGAGTAGGCCTAACGAACAGCAAAAGCACTAGCCTATGTCAATCTACCATCCCCCATAGTACAAAGGTTGACCTATTCTATTCTGTGCGAGAAATAAATATTCTGAACATAGTCTTGGACAGTTGTGGGTTGCGATAGAACCCAAATTAATGCAACCACTAGCATTTTTAAGCAATGAGGACTGATGCAACAGATCAGAACGTTTTGCTCAAAATGTTGATAAACTATTAGGCTATTTCTTTACATTCTAAGCGCATCAATGCGCACATGGCAGTAGGCTATAAGCACGAATGATCCAAAATGCAATCAATTAAAAGGAAAACACCATTTTCAAAAGTGACCGCAAATACGATTATGCATGTAATTTTATTATGCATGTAAAATTATGTAATTTAAAGATGCATTTTTATGGTGAAAATTATCTTCCCAAAACTTGAAACTCACCCACTGCTTATGTATGGCAATTAGGCTCTACAACCGTTGTAAAGCGGATTAATGTGCTTAATTTTAAGAAGCCATTTGGCCACGTTAGTTGTGATACAAACCGTATCAAAACATATAGGCCTATTGGCTACGCTACATGAGGTGTTCGACTATGATTCGAAAAAAAGGCATACACTGTTTCTTGCCTTACTGCACACAAGCTGGGCATTTAGTTATTTTATATATGCTTCATTAACAAGTGATAATATATACAGTACCAGTCAAAAGTTTGGACACCTACTCATTTAAGGGTTTTTCTTTATTTTTTACTATTTTCTACATTGTAGAATAATAGTGAAGACATCAAACTATGAAATAACACATATGGAATCATGTAGAAACTAAAAAAAGTGTTAAAGAAATGTAATTTATATTTGAGATTCTTCAAAGTAGCCACCCTTTGCCTTGATGACAGGTTTGCACACTCTTGGCATTCTCTCAACCAGCTTCATGGGGAATGAATTTCCAACAGTCTTGAAGGAGTTCCCACATATGCTGCGCACTTGTTGGCTGCTTTTCCTTCACTCTGCGGTCCAACTCATCCCAAACCATCTCAATTGGGTTGAGGCCGGGTGATTGTGAAGGCCAGGTCATCTGATGCAGCACTACATCACTCTCCTTCTTGGTCAAACAGCCCTTAACACACCTCCAGGCTGTGTTAGTCATTTTCCTGTTGAAAAATAAATGATAGTCCCACTAAGCCCAAACCAGATGGGATGGATTATTGCTGCAGAATGCTGTGGTAGCCATGCTGGTTAAGTGTGCTTTGAATTCTAAATAAATCACTGACAGTGTCACCAGCAAAGCACCCCCACACTTCCTCCTCCATGCTTCACGGTGGGAACCACACATGCGGAGATCATCTGTTCACCTACTCTGTGTCTCACAAATGTCCATTGCTCAAGTTTCTTGGCCCAAGAAAATCTCTTCTTCTTATTGGTGTCCTTTAGTAGTGGTTTATTTGCAGCAATTCGACCATGAAGGCCTGATTCAAACAGTCTCTTCTGAACAGTTGATGTTGAGATGTGTCTGTTACTCGAATTCTGTGAAGCATTTATTTGGGCTGCAATTTCTGAGGCTAGTAACTCTAATGAACTTTTCCTCTGCAGCAGAGGTGACTCTAGTTCTTCCTTTCCTGTGGAGGTCCTCATGAGAGCCAGTTTCATCATAGCGCTTGATGGTTTTTGCGACTGCACTTGAAGAAACTTTAATGATGGACTGCCATTTCTCTTTGCTTATTTTAGCTGTTCTTGCCATAATATGGACTTGGTCTTTTACCAAATAGGGCTTCTGTATTTTTATTTATTTCACCTTTATTTAACCAGGTAGGCTATTTGAGAACAAGTTCTCATTTGCAACTGCGACCTGGCCAAGATAAAGCAAAGCAGTTCGACACATACATCAACACAGAGTTACACATGGAGTAAAACAAACATACAGTCAATAATACAGTAGATATACCACCCCTACCTTGTCACAACACAACTGATTGGCTCAAACGCATTAAGAAGGAAAGAAATTTCACAAAATAACTTTTAACAAGGCACACCTGTTAACTCAAATGCATTCCAGGTGACTACCTCATGAAGCTGGTTGAGAGAATGCCAAGAGTGTGCAAAGCTGTCATCAAGGCAAAGGTTGGCTACTTTGAAGAATCTCAAACAGAAAATATATTTTGATTTGTTTAACACTTTTGGTTACTACATGATTCCATATGTGCAATTTCATAGTATTGATGTCTTCACTATTTTTCTACAATGTAGTAAAAATAAAGAAAAACCCTGGAATAAGTAGGTGTGTCCAAACTTTTGACTGGTACTGTAATTCCCAAGTGATAGGTGAAAATATTAGACTATCAGACTGTTCTTGATTTAATATTGTCTTTACATATACTATATAATATATGTGTGACATTTGTTTTGATTTAGAATGGACCATTATCATGCATCTGTCTGGAAACTGGGGCAGGGGAAAAAATACATGTCATTTATGCACTTAAAAAGCGAATGGAGGATGCTTTCCTGTGGTTCATTTTCATGCCAGCCAGTAAGGCTATACTCCTGTTGTAAAGGGAAGAAATGTGCTTAATATTAGGAAAGTTGAAAAATAATAGTAGTAGGCCTAGCCTATAGAAAGCTGATGGGATACTCCTCTTTTTAAATAGAGGCCATCACATTCTCACGCAATTGCATAGCCTGTAGAAATGTTGTGCAACATGAGCTCATGGGCTCTCATGAAATGTTTGATAAGATTTTCGATTACATTTGCATTGATGTCAGAGTGATTAGAGGAACAATAGTGTGCTGAGTACCAGGCAGTTAGCAAGTTTGGCAGGCTACTAATGACCATCAGCAGCATCAGAGATTGGAGAAGCCTAATTACTGTGACTAAACAGTCCCGTTGAATTTGACTGCCTTCATGACAGCCGGTGTGGCGGTAATACGGTCACCGTAACAGCCCTAAACATACTTATCAAAGCGCTTACTCCTCGCCCTGACCCTATCTCTCTAGGTACTACTTCCTCTGCTCACACACACACACACACACACACACACACACACACACACACACACACACACACACACACACACACACACACACACACACACACACACACACACACACACTCACGGTCAGTATGGTGGCCCGGTAACTGTCCTCCACCGGTGAGGAGGGCCGTGGACCTCCTTCCAGGTCTGTCACCACATAGTTGATATGTGTGTGTGCTGGGGGTTCCAGGAGGTTAGGCACCCACTGGGCCTGAGAGACAGTACAAGGAAGTATTTTAGCTTTTCAGATACTGGTGACCATACCTTCAGCATGCATTGTCTTGTCAATGAGGCTAAACATGTATTTTTTTAAACCTTTATTTAACTAGGCAAGTCAGTTAAGAACAAATTCTTATTTTCAATGACGGCCTAGGAACACTGGGTTAACTGCCTTGTTCAGGGGCAGAACACAGGCAGAGATGGAAAAGGAAACAAGACATCCCACTCCCTCATTTTTTCTGGTTAATGAATTAAGTGAATGAATTAAGTAGATAATTCACACCCAGCTGCTAATGCATTGGTGCCTATGGGAGAGCCACCCCGTTAAGCAGACCGGAACTAATATGTTTTTTCTACGGTAAAAGGCCTGAGTGGGACATCTTCATTTATTCACCATCTTTGACACAAATGGTCCCTCACCTCCATGACATCCGGTATAGACTTCAGCGGAGTTCGGGCTCCGTGGCGGAACAGTACTTGCACCAGTTTGAGCTCATAAGGAGAAGGTGGTTCCGTGCATGCGGTGGTCGAACCCGTCTGAGTCGTTGCCGTCTTCTTCTGAGACCAGAACATGGATCCAAACGCCATGGATACCGAGCCCAGAACACCTGCTTTGGTCCATAGGTTCCTCATCCTCATGATTACTGTGCTGCCGAGACAGACCGCACAATTACAACATTGAAAACATATTTAGCTAGCATAGTCAATAATTTACAACGAACCAGTGTAAATGTGTGATCTTCATAAATTGTAATGTTAGCGATTCCAGAGATTATTACCGGGTAGTTATACAACTGCCGTATGGTTGAACCTGGCACTTGATCTTTTGGTGGCGATGGCAGCAAGTTTTGAAGCAGGAGTTACGAACAAGCTGGCTGCCACTGAGCTAATGACTCTTAGCTAGGTAACGTAAACTCACCCCATTACATAAAAATGTGCGTAACCGCAACATTCAAATGAGGCTACAAAGAAAACTAATGGGACTGTAGCGACTGTGTTGACTTCAAAATCTGGGGTGTGAACTAGGTTTATATTCAAGCGTTGATCGACATGGTAATGGCTCTATAGTATTGGAGAAAAGTTGAAAAAAATGAACCCTCCGTTACATCGTGACGTGTCATGTCGTAACGTAGAGCACGCATAAAGCAACTATTCTGTCTTACAATCTCTCTCCACCAGGTGTAGCACTTCTCTCATCCTTTAAAAACAAGAAATGGACAGTGACGGGGGTAAGGGGGATACCCAGTAATTTTTTTGCGTCATCATTGCATGCAATCATCATTCTCAAAGCCGCTGTTTACTTCTAAGATAATTTTAGCACCGCCCTAAAAACCCGATTCAAATTCGACACAAACCTTCAAATGGGTATGTAATGACACATTATATAAACTCCTTATAGTGTTTTATTTACATTTTAGAGGCGATAAGGTGATAAGTTGGACAGATCAAGTGAAAAAATGCAATTTTCCCACACATCTCTCCTCACTATCATGCATTAGTTTCGCTTCCCCACCCGCCATGTTTAAAGGCTCATTGCCTTCTTGAATCATGCAGAAACGGGCAGCGTGGGGTCATGTAATTGATTCTGTTGGAAAGTGGAGAAATTGTGCTTTACAATGGTATTGACATTACAGTTGATCTGGAAGTATTACTTTGTTGGGGCGCTAAAATAAGGTCAATTGTACGGACCAAGGCGATGTACAAAAGTGAGTGAGTTTACGTTAGCCGTCAAGATCGAGCAGTTGCTGCAGACTGAAGGTTAGCTAGCTATCAACAAATGTCAACTCATGGCTAGCTAATGTCAAACGTAAGAAATTCGTCATTCTATCGATTAGGGGTTAGCTAACGTTACATCTCAAGCTAATTGAATGGCACACGGGTTTGAACTCAAATGTACTTACGTTTAATAATCACTGGAACAGTTAACTAGCCAACAAATTTTTCAGATACAAATCCCCTATGGACTAACTCAGGCTATTTTGAAAACACTGCACCGGTTAAGGATAAAAGGTTTTTTGGAATATGTAGTCCTTTCTGGTATGATCCATGCTTTCAAAGCGAATCCATGGTAGCGGTAAACTACTCTTCCCGAAAAAGCTGCCCACACGCGTCATTTCCCCCCCCCCCCCCCCCCCCCCCCCCCTTAAACTGTATTAGGCCACTTTTTAAAATAATTATATAAGTAAACCAAGATAGACAACATTCTGTCGTTTCCAATGTGAACAAATGAGCCATGGTGGGCAGAGCCAAGTACGAACTAACGAGATCCTATTGGCGCGCTCTAGTAACATCTGCATATTTCCGTTAGAGAACGCCTAGTCTGTGAAGTGCGCGTGTGCGATAACTCAATTCGCCTTTGCGCTCCTTTAAACAACGCGATTTTTGCAAAAGTCTTCAAACTTTAGTCCACTCTGTTGGTAACAGATTTAAGTTTTGGGAACAGAAAACTGTATTGACGTCAAACGTTTCATCGATGTGAAAATTTGCAGAATGTCGTCCAAAATCTTCTCCCACTGCCCGCAATTGGGCTTCCTATCAATACCATATTTGGTAGTGAGTGGAAACACCAAGCAGATGCTTCACAATACATCCAGTGAAATATCTGTCTCATTGTTTTATCTGTGCTTTTTACACACGAGGGGAGGTCCTCGGGACAGGTTGAACACAGGTCTGTCAAATAAATTACAAACAGTGTTTACCAAAGTGCCAATATTTATTAGAGTTGGGCAGCAGGGCAAGAAATAATGTTATATAAATTACATTCACCTGCAAGATAGCACAGGCATGATAAAACACGGTAGGAACACAGTAGGATGGTTAACACACTAGTGGTAATTAACATGCAAAAGCGACCATTAATTCATAACTCCACTTGCCTCTGCTGTCTAACAAAAATAGTCTATGAGGACAGCCAGCCCCGGAGCTCTCTGGGGAAGTGGTGGATCAGGACAAAAATACAAATAGGTTGTTTATTAGTTATTACCATGTTATTCGTTTGTTGGTAGAACTCAGGGTATGATGAAAAGCATTTGTTCTCAAATTCTTGAGTACTGGAGCTAAACAGATACTAAGTAGTAGCGTTCTTAAAGTGCAGGTAATAGTAGTTAATACACAGAAGTTACGTGAATATGTCACAGCACACAGTAGCAAGTAAATCCCCAGTACTCAAGTTAGGTTCTAGTGAAGAGGCACATCAAAGCACAGCACACAGTGAAGCCACACAAAGCTATAATATTAAATACAGCAAGTTAACTACTAAATGGCTGATGCTCAAGGCTAATTATAAAAATGTAGTCCTTCCCCTTTAAAACACACAAAGATGTAAATAAAAACAATGTTCAAGAAAGTAGTGCTTTACCTGACTGAGCTACACGGTGCCACACCTAGAAACAAACTATATACTTCAAATCAAATTTTATTGGTCACATACACATGGTTAGCAGATGTTATTGCGAGTGTAGCGAAATGCTTATATTTCTAGATCCGACAGTGCAGCTGTATCTAACAGGTAATATCTAACAATTCCACAACTAAATCTAATATCTAACAAATTCCACAACAAAGCTAATACACACAATCTATTAAAGGAATGAGAATATATAAGTATAAAATATATCGATGAGCAGTGACAGAGCAGTTACGATGCAATAGATAGTAAAGAATAGATAGTAAAGGATACATGATATACATATGAGATGAGTAATGCAAGATATGTAAACATTCTTAAAGTAGCATTATTAAAGTGAGTAGTGTTCCATTTATTAAAGTGGCCAATGATATCAAGTCTGTAGGCACAGGTGTACTCAATCAGAGCACATTCAACACAGAATATAAATACTCAAAGTTACTACTTGTAAAAAGGCAATCCTGACCCTGTTACACATATATAAGCCAACGGTCTATGGTTTTATGTGTGGAGATTTACTTGACAACTAAGTCTTTAAATGTTTCTTCTGACTGGAAATGAAATGGCATCAATTCCCCTGCTTAGGCCTACTAGCCCTGAGTTCTGAAGTTGATCTTTAGAGCCGTCCCGTGTGCTTTAGTGTGGAAGTCGTAAAAATGGTGCAGTAAAATGTGTTGTTTTACAAGGTTGTTTTAAAGTAGATACAATTTGGATGTTAAGATGTATTCACCTAATTCATCTAATGATGAAGCTGATAGTCATCACTATATGGTCAGACAGGCAATATGGCTAAAAATGAATATCCATTGATGATCATGGTAGCCAATTCATTATATGTAAGGCTATGAGTAGTGTGAATAAAGGCTATTTGAAGGAACAAGTAAAAGACAATTTATGCTTAATATGAAAATGTAGTCGGAGGCTTCATATGGATGGTGTGACGCAATTGCGGAGCCTCCGGAGGCATACAGAGCCCAAATCAAGCTCTGTAGCGCATCGCCGTACGCCTCTCAAATTTTGTAACAATATGAAGGGCTCTGCATAGCTCCGCATTGACATGATTGGTTGACGGTAGGTGGGGGGGGCGGTACATCCTGTATAAACACAAACACACTTCCTTGACAACTTCTTTCACAATAGCTCTGCTCTGCTTTGCTAGGTGCAAGAAGTATGAAAGCCCCGAAGTATGAAATCCCTGAAGAGGCTGCATCGTAGTAAATGCTGTACTGCCTCTTCAGTTGTCGGATTGACCATGCAGAGCCTTTAAGATTGCATGTAGGCCTACAGTAGACAGGTTAGATATAAGGTGGGAACCATGGTTTTATTTCGTGTTTCCCAGGGGACCCTAATTGAAGAAGGACATGACAGAATGCATAAAACCACCCGGACGGCCAGGGGTGGATTTAGGGATTGAGGCCAAAGGCAGAGGCCAGTCTGCCATACTATTTTTGTCCAGACATCATCAGATACATGGCTACACATACATGTCCTCTGCCTCAATGACGATGGCAGTATTATCAGAAGCACCTGCCTTTTTACTAAAGAAATGTGTTAAGCCTTTTGGGAGGGGAGGGGACACCCGTCTGATGCATCCATCTAACCAACCACAACCCAATGAATCCTAACCAATACATTGCCTCCTAACCATACATTGTCTCTTCTTCTGTGGACATGAAGGGAGGTGAATGGCTCAAAGGAAGGAAGTCCAAAATGATGAAAGTCCACTGGCAAGTGGGGTCAAGGATGACCCGCACTGGCCAATGAGGTGTCAAAGGTCACTGCAGGGTTGAAAGACTCACTGGGAGGTGGAAATGTGGGGGGGTTGAAGCCTGTAAGATGTGCACAGCATCAACCGACAACAACAACGTAACCTTCATACATCCTTTACATGTCGTCATATCTAAACAGCAACAGGCGTGAGCTTTCCTTTCCTGTGACATTTGTTTATGCTAATAGCAATATATTTCTAGGATTTAGGCTACCTGTAGTGTGGCTGGATATTAAAATATGTTTTTAATGATTGTATTATCATTTAATTATTACATTTATATATAATGTGGCTCCAAAGCTGTAAAAAAATAATATTTGGGAGATGAATGTTTGTACGTATGACTCTGACCTAACCAGATTAGATTGATGAATGCCTCCTCATAATACATTCCCAAAAGAGTACGAATAGAAAAAGCAACACTATTTCAACTGAAAACGGACACGTTAGCAGATCAAAGGGATTGTTGAAAGGAGAACATCCCATCACTAAACTCTATGGGCGAGGCGTTTAGACAAGGATGTAAATGTGCTTTCCCCCTCGTCTCAAATAGATATTTAACTTAGGTAAACATTCACACACCACCAGCCAGGTATCTAGAATTTAGCAGACTGCCCTTTAGTAGCTCACTGGCTGGCAGTGGTCCTCTATGCACTGCATCCTGTGGCTGATTTGGCACACACACACACACACACACACACACACACACACACACACACACACACACACACACACACACACACACACACACACACACACACACACACACACACACACACACACACACACACACACACACACACACACACACACACACACACACACACACACACACACACACACACACACACACACACACACATGCACACACACAGAGAGAAAGATCACAACAAGCTCTCACAGTCTCACTGCACAATTAGATGTTCATCCAAGTTCTCCAAACGTTAAATTTCAAGTTGCTCCAAACATCACATTTCAAAGTTAAGGGTTAAGTTTAGGCACTCATTTCAACTGGTTAAGGTAAGGGTTAAGGTTTGGGATAGGGTAAAAGAAATATACAATAAAAAACAGTGTCCGAGACTGGGTTCGAACACGGAACCTTCTGATGGGATTACTTGACCGTAATAGCGCTCACTGTTGCCGCTAGTGGACGGTTTGGAATGCATTTCCTGGCGTCCTCAGGACATGGGATAGAAGTCCAATTTCGACATCAACCTTGAACAATCTCCCTCGAGATTATGCATTTGTATGATGTCAAAAACCATGGACAAACAAAACACAAATACCAAGCACCTTTTCACATATATTGTTTGAAAATTGTGATGTAGCCTTTAAACATGTTCTCAAAATAACAGCCTTCAGATTCTGTTTGTGTACCAAATGGCACCTTATGGGCCCTGGTCAAAAGTGTGCACTATTTATTTAACTACGCAAGTCAGTTAACTAAGGTAATTTTGTAACGGCTTTCCTCCTCCTCTTCATCAGAAGAGGAGGAGCAGGGATTGAACCAAAATGCAGCGGAGTTTGTAGACATTATTTATTAAAGAAAAAACACGAACTCGACTATACACTAACAAAACAAATAAACGGTGTAGACAGACCTAGACGACGAACTTACATAAAACATGAAGAACGCACGAATAGAGAAAATAGGCTACACAAATGAACGAAGAACAAACAAACCGAATCAGTCCCGCGTGGTGTACAGACACAGACACAGGAGACAATCACCCACAACGAACACTGTGAAAACACCTACCTAAATATGACTCTTAATTAGAGGAACGCCAAACACCTGCCTCTAATTAAGAGCCATACCAGGCAACCCATAAACCAACATAGAAACAGAAAACATAGAATGCCCACCCAAACTCACGTCCTGACCAACTAACACATATAACAAACTAACAGAAATAGGTCAGGAACGTGACATAACCCCCCCCATAAGGTGCGAACTCCGGGCGCACCAGCACAAAGTCTAGGGGAGGGTCTGGGTGGGCATCTGACGACGGTGGTGGCTCAGGCTCCGGGCGAGGTCCCCACTCCACCATAGTCAATCCCAGCTTCCATCTCCCCCTATGAATGTCCACCCTCCTCTTACCCCCACAAAATCCTTTTTGTAACATCAACAACAGGGGCAGCACCGGGACAGAGGGATAGATCAAGACAGAGGGATAGCTCAAGACAGAGGGATAGATCAGGATAGAGAGGTAGCTCAGGATAGAGAGGTAAATCAGGATAGAGGGGCAACTCCGGACTGAAAGGCAGCTCCGGACAGAGAGACAGCTCTGGACTGAGGGGCAGTTCTGGATAAATAGCCGCTCCGGGCTAAGGGACAGCTCATGACTGGCTAACGGCTCTGGACGCTCATGGCTGGCTGACGACTCTCGACGCTCATGGCTGGCTGACGGCTCTCGACGCTCATGGCTGGCTGACGGCTCTCGACGCTCATGGCTCGCTGACGGCTTTGGACGCTCATGGCTCACTGACGGCTCTGGACGCTCATGGCTGGCTGAAGGCTCTGGACGCTCATGGCTCACTGACGGCTCTGGCAGATCCTGTCTGGTTGGCGGCTCTGGCAGATCCTGTCTGGTTGGCGGCTCTGGCAGATCCTGTCTGGTTGGCGGCTCTGGCAGATCCTGTCTGGTTGGCGGCTCTGGCAGATCCTGTCTGGTTGGCGGCTCTGGCAGATCCTGACTGACTATCGGCTCTGACGGCTCGGAACAGACGGGCGGCTCTAATGGCTCGGGACAGACGGATGGCTCAGACGGCGCTGGGGAGACGGATGGCTCAGACGGCGCAGGGGAGACGGATGGCTCAGACGGCGCTGGGGAGACGGATGGCTCAGACGGCGCTGGGGAGACGGATGGCTCAGGCGGCGCTGAGGAGACGGATGGCTCAGATGGCGCTGGGGAGACGGATGGCTCATACTGCTCCTGTCTGGCGGAAGGCTCTGGCTGCTCCTGTCTGGCGGAAGGCTCTGTAGGCTCATGGCAGACGGGCAGCTTTGCAGGCTCATGGCAGACAGGCAGTTCATGCGCCGTTGGGCAGACGGCAGACTCTGGCCGGCTGAGACGCACTGTAGGCTTGGTGCGTGGTGCCGGAACTGGAGGCCCCTGACTGAGGACACGCACTTCAAGCCTAGTGCGGGGAGCAGGGACAGGACACACTGAACTCTCAAAGCGTGCTATATTCCTGGTGCGTGGTACCGGCACTGGTGGCACCGGGCTGAGTGCACGCACATCAGGACGAGTACGGGGAGAAACAACAGTGTGCACAGGACTTAGGAGACACACATGTGGCTTAGTGCGCAGTGCCGGAACTGGAGGCACTAGGCTGGAGACACGCACCATAGGGAGAGTGCGTGGAGGAGGCACAGGGCTCTGAAAACGCACTGGAAGCCTGGTGCGTGGTGTAGGCACTGGTGGTACTGGGCTGGGGCGGGGAGGTAGTGCCGGAAATACCGGACCGTGAAGGCGTACTGGCTCCCTTGAGCACCGAGCCTGCCCAACCTTACCTGGTTGAATGCTCCCCGTCGCCTGACCAGTGCGGGGAGGTGGAATAACCCGCACCGGGCTATGTAGGCGAACCGGGGACACCATGCGTAAGGCTGGTGCCATGTAAGCCGGCCCGAGGAGACACACTGGAGACCAGACGAGTTGAGCCGGCCTCATGACACCTGGCTCAATGCCCAATCTAGCCCTACCAGTGCGGGGAGGTGGAATAACCCGCACTGGGCTATGCACTCGTACAGGAGACACCGTGCGCTCTACTGCGTAACACGGCGCCTGCCCGTACTCCCGCTCTCCACGGTAAGCCTGGGAAGTGGGCACAGGTCTCCTACCTGCCCTTGGCCCACTACCTCTTAGCCCCCCCCCCCCCCGTCTCCTTGCTGCCTCCTCATACCAACGCTCTTGGGCTCTCGCTGCCTCCATCTCCTCACGAGCGTGGCGATATTCTCCCGACTGTGCCCATGGACCTTTCCCGTCCAATAATTCCTCCCAAGTCCATGATACCTGTGTAGAATCCTGCTCGACTTCGCGCCGCTTGGTTCTGGATCGGTGGGTGATTCTGTAACGGCTTTACTCCTCCTCGTCATCAGAAGAGGAGGAGCAGGGATTGAACCAAAATGCAGCGGAGTTTGTAGACATTATTTATTAAAGAAAAAACACGAACTCGACTATACACTAACAAAACAAATAAACGGTGTAGACAGACCTAGACGACGAACTTACATAAAACATGAAGAACGCACGAATAGAGAAAATAGGCCACACAAATGAACGAAGAACAAACAAACCGAAACAGTCCCGCGTGGTGTACAGACACAGACACAGGAGACAATCACCCACAACGAACACTGTGAAAACACCTACCTAAATATTACTCTTAATTAGAGGAACGCCAAACACCTGCCTCTAATTAAGAGCCATACCAGGCAACCCATAAACCAACATAGAAACAGAAAACATAGAATGCCCACCCAAACTCACGTCCTGACCAACTAACACATATAACAAACTAACAGAAATAGGTCAGGAACGTGACAAATTTAACTTAAAATAAAATATTATTTATTTTTCTTTTCTCTGCCCTGCCCTGAAAGCGCCTCATTTCTGCAGTTTAATTTCAATAAAAATCCCTTTTGCAATCATATCTCATGAAACAATGAATGGGAACTCTGTCAGGGTGGAATAGTCCATTATTATGGACCAGTTCATGAATGATGAATGACACTTGTTACTTCTATTATGAGAAATACTTGGATTATATTAATATTTATATGAAATATATGTATATGTATGGAAATACATTAATGATCTATTAGGAATTATTATGGATTCCTTATTATGGGGGTTGCACAGCTCACAAGGCCCTTTGAGGATGTGAGGCCTGAGGTAATTACCTCTTCTGCCTAATGGTATGTCTGTTACTGTGGACAACCAGATGAGCGCTTGTCTGGAGGCAAGAGTAGAGGTTGTGCAGCGTTGCAATGCCAATGTATTTCTTTGAGGGCAACTATTTTTAGGACCAGTCTCTTGAGGACAAATGTTTGGGCTGTGGTAGACTTTTTCTGAGAAGGTATGCGTTACATTGACCTCGTTCGTGAGCATCACATCCATGATGGTGGGTAAATGGTGATTGACTGATCTACAAATAACAATAAGTAGTTATTTATGATGCAAGGAGATTTGTAGATTAGTCAGTCAGCAGATCGCCTGCGCTGTTGGTTGCAATGTCGAACAAACCCATTAACTTCTGGGAGAACAATTTATTTGACATATTCGTTTTATTGCAGACAAAACACAATAACATTGAAATGTGCACAGAGAAACGTCAACCAGTCACCCGTTTGTTGGCATTCCAAAAGACTATTACTGTAAATTACTGGTTGTTCCTCTCTATAGAAAAAGAAAATATGATTCATGTAATTACAAAGGGGTCGTTATATTCCAAACCCCAAAAGGCCTAGTCTAGTGCAAAATCAGTTGAGAACTTCACAGATTGTGGTTATACCTTCTCTATTAGTCTATAGGCTTGTGCCTTGATTGAAGGTAAATTATTTGTATACATACTGTATATGGCTTTTGAACACACTTTTAAATTATATCAGGACATGTTCACACATCTAACATGGAGATTAAAGACTTTGACTTTGAGCATTTTGTAGATTCACATTTTGTAGGCACTTTTGCATAGCTCTTCACTATCTGTACCTGAGTGCGTACAACCCTCTGTATTATTGGTCTAAGCGTCTGTTGAATGGAGAGAAATCAGTTATGTTGGCACAGCTGTCCCTTGTTCTGACTACTGACTGGAAGATAATGCTGGTGCTATGTTTCTGTTTGTATGCCATCAGGATAAAACACAGAGAAAACAGTTGCTATATTTGAAGATGATATAATGCACAATGGATTGCATTGCAGGGATGTGTGTCACAATTTCACTTTCCAAACAACATGACAGCTGAAAATAGCCTCCGTCACTGAATGCCAGGGATCGGGGCAACACTGTTTGGTCAGACCCCTGAGGATAGGGTTTTGTCCTCCTATGACAGCAGTGTGTACATGTGTGTGTTTGTGCATGCGTGTTTACATTTGCGAGCTTGTAAAAGTTTGTGTTATTATAATGGGCAGCTGGATAGACAGTAGGACAGTTTTTAGCATACTGAATGTGCAAGTTTAAAGTACAATATTCTCAGACTTTAAAGGTACTTTAAAACATCAAAAACATACAATGTGCAATTATCTGTTATTTATTTCAAGGCTTTTTCCACACAGTGATTTAAAAGGTATATTTATATTTTGCTTCAATGTCAATATTTGATCAACGTTATGACAGTCCATGTTTCAAGCTTCACCGACCACTTGAAGCTAACAAAAACAACCAGTTCTCCCAGCACTAACGGTCACAGTCTCAAAGCTCAGTCCAGTATGCAGAAGTTCTCAAGATCCATTCAACCCACTTCCAGGGAGCTTACAGACCCCAATGTCTTTCTTCCTGTAGTGCTCATGGAGTTCTAGGCCAGGCAATCTTCCACAGTTCCCCCAGATTTGGGCTGAATGGAGCCCTTCACTTGGAGTTTGCTAACACATCCATCTTTAGCCCCAGTATCTGTCTTGCCTGCTCCCCTTCTCTGTCTCTGGCTGGGTATATAGACCCAGCCTGCTCCACTCTCCTCTAAGCAGGGCCTTTCTCTCTCTGTGTGTCTGAAAGTCCTCTCCCTCCGCACCTTCTAAGCCCCTCTCTGTCTCTCTCTTTCCGTCTGTCTGGTTCTACACGGCCAGGTCGTCTGGTCGAACCCGGCTGCTGGTGCCGCTGATCTTGCTGAGGCTTAGTTTGTCCTTCAGGTACCCGGTATGCAGTAAGGGTGGCGCAGAGCACCCGCTGGGCATCTCCCCTGGCACCTGGGTGTAATTCATCCTCAGGAAACCTCCCTCTCCCTCCAGGTCGTCATAGGAATGGTGACGCTCGGTGGCCATGTTGACGGAGTTCTGCTGGTGCGCCATTCTGTTGTTGAAGGGGTGAGAAGGCATGGAGTTCATGGGGTTCACAGGGGTCAAGGGGGTCATTGTCCCCGACAACACCAAGCACTGGCGGAAGTCAGGGGGAGGGGTGCAGCCTGGGGAGTTGTGACTGGTCGGGTTGTCGGGGTCCCTGGTGAAGGGGATTGCCACAGCATTATGAGTGGTGTTTTTGAGGGAGGCGCGAGTGCGTCTGCACTTCCTGTACCGCCTGTAGGCCAGGTGATAGAGCTCGACCACAGAGAGGAGGAGGGAGACACCTGCCACCACCAGCATGAAGACGATGAATACGTTCTTTTCTGTGGGCCGGGACATGTAGCAGTTGACTGGGTTGGGGCAGGGCCAGGCCTTGCAGTGGTACAGAGCCCTGAGGAAGACTCCATAGATCATGTACTGGACCACGATGAAGATCACTTCCATCACCGTGCGGATCAGGATGCTCAGAATGTACGTGGATAACAGCGCCCCCCGCAGGCGAACCCGCCCAGATGCCTCCAGCGCCTTCCCACAATCCCTCTGCTGGAGATACGCCTTCTCCCCCGATACGCTCCCCCCCTCTCCCTTCTCCTCCTCCTCCATCCTCTCTGTCTTCTCCTGCTCCCTCCTTTTTCGTTTCTCATCCCTCCGCACTATGTGCATGGCGTGGCCCATGTAGATCAGTGATGGTGTGGACACGAAGACGATCTGTAGGACCCAGTAGCGGATGTGTGCGATAGGAAACGCCCGGTCATAACAGACGTTGGTACAACCGGGCTGCTGGGTGTCGCACAGGAAGTCACTCTGTTCGTCTCCCCATGAAGACTCAGCGGCTGTGCCCAGCACCAGGATCCTGAAGATGAAGAGGACGGTGAGCCACACCTTCCCCACCGACGTGGAATGTTCCTGAACTTCCTCCAGGAAGTTCCCCAGAAGACTCCAGTCCCCCATGTCTGCTCACTGGTCACTGGTCACTGGCACACCTGAGAGAGGAGGAGAGGGAGAGAGAAAGATAGAGAGGGGCAGGGTATGGGTAAAGTAGAGAGAGAGAAATGGGTCAAGGAGGGAGGGAGAGAATGGAGAAGAGATAGAAAGATAGGTAGTGAAGAAAGCAAATGGCAGAGTAAAGAAAGGAGACAAAATGTAGATTATGATCAACCATGACAGCCTAGAGACTCCCTTATCCTGGTGATAAAATGACCAGTGTGTGTGAGGCATGGTATAAATAGCCTGTGATCAGCCTGGAGACTTGGACACGACACAACGGCCTGAGAATGAACCTTTTCCCACAAATGGAATTCTGTGACAATCTTCATCATCTCCAGAGCACCTGGCAACAGTTCTCGGTCACCAGGTTTGAACCAGTTAATTGACGCTTTTGATGTTTGATGTTTTTCACTCTCTCTACACTTTCCATCTCTAAGTTCCACTCCTCCTGTGATTTCTATGTCTGCGTGTGTGCGTGTGTGTGTGCGTGTGTATGTGACGTTGCCCCTTGACCTCAGTGTGAGAGTTAGGGTGAGACCCAAACATGGCAGTGACAGGCTGGTGTGTATCTAATACCCCTATAAGGCATCTCAGTAGACAGCTTTATGGGTGTCATAAACGCCCCAATCATCCATGGGTTAAACCAATCCATCAGTCCTCAACAGGAAACATCAGAGAGACAGAGCTGTCTAAATATATACCCAGAGCACGATTTAGGATGGCAATGAGTAACTAATAACAACGAGTTAGAGCAGAAAGGATGACGGTAGAACAGTCTGAGAGGTTTTTCCACCATTTCAGCCTCAGACTCACTGGTACCACTAAGTACTCACTGAGTGAACTAATCTGAATTTTACTACAAATACTCAACAGGATAAAACAAAGCATCTAATACCTGTGTATACCTCCACCCACACACGCACACAAATACACACAAACGTATCTTACCGTGTGTGTCATATCCCATTGATAGTTATCCATAAAGCTGGTTTGAAATGTTTGTTCAAATTCTCTTAGAACATGATTAAGACTGTACGTTGAGTAGGACACTGGCTCCATCTTATCTGCCTCTCTCACCCTCGCTGTGAAGTGACCATGACCATGAGACGTTTTGCAGTTCTCTCTCCCTGGTTTATGGCAGTAGGATGGAAACCGGGTGGTGCTCCAAGCAGAGTCAGTGCTCTTATCCCCCCAGGCGGATTGCGTTTCAGGGAGGGGAGCGGGGCAGAGGGGTGAGGAGGAGAGGGGAGAGGTTCAATGAGACTGGGACACTGGAAAAAGCACCACTATGAGAACAGGAGAGGGGAAATGTTAGCGGTGTCCATCCATGCCCTGAGCTCAGAACTGATATGTAGGATAGTTAGCCAAGCTAGAACCCTTAAATTCCATGCTCCCTAAATGCTCGCAAAGTCATTTAATTAATTTAATTCGCCACAGGGTCTTTAAAAAAACTCTCAATATCCAACTATCAAATCAACACACAGCTTTGGCTAGCTATAATGCTTTCTTGGCATTAGATAATGTGTGTACAGCAAGCCACAAAGAACAGAGGTGTAGCCAGCCTGGACAAGAGGAAGGGAGTGAGAGCCTGGCCTTAACAATAGCAGGAGGTAGGAGTTAAAACAGTCATTTTGCTACCATGCTGGACTAACAAAGTGTTTCCTCACAAGTTTACAACGCAACCTACAGGCGGTCTAGCCTGGCTGGCCAACATTAGCTACATTATTAGGACCATGATGAAGTCAGACGTATACATAAACTCGTATAGACTAATGTTGTGCTTAGTTAGTTGAAGCAAGTTATGGTATGTTCAGACAAAGTTTGCTCAAAGTGGTGAGGTCATCTTTTGTTATTGTTCTTCATTCTGTGTCTTGAGCATTCCAGTAAGCTTTAGACCCGCGCCCTTAACAGTCACTCTTGATATTTCTGACTATGTTAATTTCTCAGACTTTATTTTACATTTGTTTTGTTCCCAGACAGAGTTGGCATGGTCAGTCAGAGGAGGGTAAGAGGGGTGAGAGGTAGAAGCATGGGCAGCGGGGGCACAGACCTGTCACTGGAGCAATTATTAGTCTGTCGGTCTGTCTGGACAAACACACATACACACCTGCAGCAGCTTGGTGGGAACGGAATCTTAGCTACACTGAGAAACGGGGACTGAGCGGATATCTCAATCGGTTGGAGTAGGCCCTAGCGGTCTCAGTGTCTCCCTCCTTTACTTTACTTCCTGTTCTTATTCTCAGAGGAAGCAATCCCAAACATTATGATTTCCTAAAGACAAGCCACTTAAAAGGAAACCTCCCTCTTAATAACTCGTAGTTGGGAAGAGAGCTAATTTGATATGAATGGAAAAGGAGGAGTGGTGGAGCTGGATGAGAAGAGTTATTGTTTTTTAGAAAGTGGTTGGCTGAAGGTAAAACAGTTTTGTTTAAATACAATGGGGAGGGATGCACTGCATTGAAAAATATGTTAACAAAAATGTAAAGTTTTACGTATGTGTCATTACTAGTCAAGAGAGAAGTTCCAGTCATTTGTCCTGATGTATACATAGCACCACCTGGTATCTTCCCATCTTTGCCGTCACATCTGAGATTGTTCCATTCCTAGATGCCCAGTAATAACTAGGGATTTACTGTAATACACTGGTAGCACCATGGATCATCTGTACACTGTCATAGCTGTCGTATTGGTTTATAATATCTGTCTCCGAGTAATGGGCTATGAGGTATGTAACACTGCGCACACTGGGTATTGCACATCACTCAGCTACGTCTCTTTGACATTGATCAGAGCACAGGGGACGTTACAGAGCAGGTAGGCAGATGAGGCCATAGGCTGCGTCGGCATGGAGAGAGTCTGTGATCTGTATTGTACTGTATAGAGAAAGAGAATTATTGTTAATAAAAGAGAGTAAGATAATCCTGTATGTTTAAAGATGGAGGGATGGGGTTGTGGTTGGACAGTAGGCCTACACACTTTGCATTAAGTGAGGTTGCACTGCATTTAGTGAACATACTGTAAACGGAGGGCCCCAGGGCTTGGAAAAGTTGGTGTCATGCCTTAACTCTTACCATAGGGACCTGTAGTGGAGCAGCCTATAGACAGAGAGTGGATCAGGAAATAACAAGAGAGACACACAGAGTGATATGGACAACCTGTGTTCCAGTATAGTAGAGGTAGAATCTTGGCTGGTATTTACAGCTGTTTATACATACATGGACATTGAGTTGACCTAGGCTGGAGAGCAGCCAGGCTGTATTCCTTAGAGATGAAATGGCTAGCAAACTGCATCGCTAGTGTGTGTTAGTGACTGCTGTTACCCTGCAGTACAGCTACAGACCCAGCAGCAGCAGCAGGGCTAACAAAGCCATTGGAATGAATGCAGTGTGTTCTCTCCATGCAGGGCAGGGCAGGCAGCAACACAACAACAATAAATCCTGTCTGACGCCACTCCTCTCTGCCTGGGCTCAAAGCATTGCCTTAGAGGGCAGTTAGTCCTTCTCCAGCTGGAGAGCCACCACTCCATTCATGGGACTGGTCTCTATAACTTATAGCTGCCTTTTAAAACGCTGAGTGTAAGACTTTTCTGCGTTAACAAGTGACGTTTAACAAGTGATGACTCACTTGAAAAACCCTAACCCACAACCCCAGTTAGTCCTCTCTCAAGTCTTCAATGCTTCAATGCTCAATCTTTGCTTACAACAGGTATATAGACTCCTGCAAGAGTACTATCAGAACTGGTCAGTCTACCTTACTGAACTATATGAGAGAAAAGTGATTCCCTCACACTGACAAGTAAATTAGAAAACTTTACACAGGCTTGTTGAGAGAAATCAGTCTTGCTACAAAACAGCCACCCCTCCTCCATCCCCTATTCTTTCCAACCCCTTCCCATCATCCCCAATCTCTCCCTCCTCTCATGTATCCACCAGATGAGAACAACAGGGGGCAGGGTTGATTTACACACATACTCCCTTTAATGCTATCATCACTAGTCTGACCCACTGACGTGCACCTTTTCTGTACTCATAGAGGACAACAATATATATAACAACAACATACAGTATATAACAGCAATATATATAACAACAATATATAGAACAACTATATAGAACAAAAATATATAGAACGAGAATATACACTGCTCAAAAAAATAAAGGGAACACTTACACAACACAATGTAACTCCAAGTGAATCACACTTCTGTGAAATCAAACTGTCCGCTTAGGAAGCAACACTGATTGACAATAAATTTCACATGCTGTTGTGCAAATGGAATAGATAAAAGGTGGAAATTATAGGCAATTAGCAGGACCGCTACCTCCGCCTTTGCCTTCAACTATATAGAACTAAAATATATATAACAACAATATCCAGTATATAACATCAATATATAGCACAACCATATATAGGAAAAACAACAATATATAGAACAACAACATATAGAACAACAATATACAGTATATAACAACAATATATAGAACAACAATATACAGTATATAACAACAACATATAGAACAAAAATGTATAGAACAAGAATATATATAACAACAATATCCAGTATATAACATCAATATATAGCACAACAATATCTAGAACAACAATATGTAGAACAACAATTTATAGAACAACAATATATAGAACAACAACATAGAGAACAACAATATACAGTATATAACATCAATATATAGCACAACCATATATAGGAAAAACAACAATATATAGAACAACAATATACAGTATATAACAACAACATATAGAACAACAATATACAGTATACAACAATATATAGAACAACAATATACAGTATATAACAACACTATATAGAACAACAACATATAGAACAACAATATACAGTATATAACAACAATATACCGTATATAACACCACTATATAGAACAACAATATATAGAACAACAATATGTAGAACAACAATATATAAAAAATAAATAAAAATAAAATATAGAACAACAACATATAGAACAACAATATACACTATATAACAACAATATATAGAACAAAAATATACAGTATATAACAACAATATATAGAACAACAATATGTAGAACAACAATATACAGTATATAACAACAATAAATAGACCAACACTATGTAGAACAACAATGTACAGTACCATTCAAAAGTTGGGACACATCTATTCATTCAAGGGTTTTTCTTTCTTTTTACTATTTTCTACATTGTAGAATAATAGTGAAGACATCAAAACTATGAAATATCATATATGGAATCATGGGTTGTATATATTTTGATTTGTTTAACACTTTTTTGGTTACTACATGATTCCATGTATGTTATTTCATAGTGTTGATGTCTTCACTATTATTCTACAATGTAGAAAATAGTCAAAATAAAGAAAAACCCTTAAATGAGTAGGTATGTCCAAACTTTTGACTGGTACTGTTTATAACAAAAATATATAGAACAACAATATATAACACAACAATATACAGTACATAACAACAACATATAGAATAACAATATACAGTACATAACAACAACATATAGAATAACAATATACAGTATATAAGAACATTATATGTAACAACAATATATCGAACAACAATATATACAGTACATTCAGAAAGTATTCAGACCCCTTGACTCTTTCCACATTGTGTTACGTTACAGCCTTATTCTAAAATTGATGAAATAGTTTTTTCCCCTCATAAATCTACACACAATACCCCTTAAGGACAAAGTAAAAACAGGTTTTTAGAGATTTTTGCAAATTTATAAAAAATACCAACTGAAATACCACATTTACATAAGTATTCAGACCCTTTACTCAGTCCTTTGTTGAAGCACCTTTGGCAGCGATTACAGCCTCGAGTCTTGTTGGGTATGAATCTACAAGCTTGGCATACCTGTATTTGGGGAGTTTCTCCCATTCTTCTCTGCAGATCCTCTCAAGCTCTGTCAGGTTGGATGGGGAGCGTCGCTGCACACCTATTTTCAGGTCTCTCCAGAGATGTTTGATCGGGTTGAAGTCCGGGCTCTGGCTGAGCCACTCAAGGACATTCAGAGACTTATCCCGAAGCCACTCCTGCATTGTCTTGGCTGTGTGCTTAGGGTCATTGTCTTGTTGGATGGTAAACCTTCGCCCCAGTCTGCGGTCCTGAGCGCTCTGGAACAGGTTTTCATCGAGGTTCTCTCTGTACTTTGTTCCATTCATCTTTCCCTCGATGCTGACTAGTCTCCCAGTCCCTGCCGCTGAAAAACATGCCCAAAGAATGACTCTGCCACCACCATGCTTCACCGTAGGGATGGTGCCAGGTTTCCTCCAGATGTGACGCTTGGAATTTAGGACAAGAAGTTCAATATTGGTTTCATTAGACCAGTGAATCTTGTTTCTCATGGTCTGAAAGTCCTTTTGGTGCCTTTTGGCAAACTCCAAGCGGGCTGTGATGTGACTTTTACTCAGGAGTGGCTTCCGTCTGGCCACTCTACCATAAACGTCTGATTGGTGGAGGGCTGCAGAGATGGTTGTCCTTCTGAAAGGCTCTCCCATCTCCACAGAGGAGCTCTGGAGCTCTGTCAGAGTGACCATCGGTTCTTGGTCACCTCCCTGACAAAGGCCCTTCTCCCCCGATTGTTCAGTTTGGCCGGGCGGCCAGCTCTAGGAAGAGTCTTGGTGGTTCCAAATTTCTTCCATTTAAGAATGATGGAGGCCACTGTGTTCTGTTTTTTATTTTTATTATATATGCAAAAATGTCTAAAAACCTGTTTTTGCTTTGTCATTATGGGTTATTGTGTGTAGATTGATGGGATTTGTATTTATTTAATCAATTCTTGAATTAGCCTGTAGCGTAACAAAATGTGGAAAAAGTCAATGGGTCTGAATACTTTCCGAATGCACTGTAGAACAACAATACTATATATAACAACAATATATGGAACAACAATATATAGAAAAACAATATAAAGAACAACAACATATCGAACAACAATGTATATAGCAACCATATATATAACATCAATATAAAGAACAACAATATACAAAAAAACAATATAAAAAACAATAATATACAGTATATAACAACAATATATGGAACTACAATATATAGAAAAACAATATAAAAAACAATAATATACAGTATATAACAACAATATATTTAGCACAATATATATCGCAACAATATAAAGAACAACAATACATAGAACAACAATATACAGTATATAACATCAATATATAGAACAACAATATGACTACCACGGCATCTTTAAAACATTCAGACAGTCACTTTAAGAGCCATAGGTTTACACTGGGAGATTCCAGGCAATGCTATATGTTCAAATGAAACTCGTAGCAAAGAAGCGATATGCCTTGTCCATTAAGTATGTATTAGTGCCATTATGTATGGCTGAAAGGGCCCGTTTTGTCAGATGGTATATGTTACTGTATGTCTGGTTGGTAGACCAAGGATTGTAATGTCCTGTATTCATGTTACTGCATGTGCCTGTTTAAGATGGAAGACATTGACAAATCTGGTAACATACTGAATTAAACACCCATGGCCATTAACAAAGTTTTCTTTATTATTTTTATGTAGTCCTTGACCTGGATGTTTTAAGGTCTATCTATACCACTGTAGAAACAAAGCATACCATGTCACTGTATACCACAGTTTGCACTTTAAGTAGATATATATAAGCCTCTGCCAACGGCGCTTTGTAACCGAAATATCCCCACTAATAACAGTCCCGCTTGCATGTACTGTGCAGTGACAGCATAGCAACAGTGGCACAACCTCAGGGAAATATTAAGAAAACTTCAAATCCCCCTCCCACCTTTCTCTTTGAAGTCCCAGTGCACTGCTTGGTGTACCATTAGAGAACAAAGATGTTGGATAAGGATGCCACACTCACCCTGAAATAAACCAGGTGCCCAATCGTTGTTTTGGTTTTAACAGACAGTACCAGTCAAAAGGGTTTTCTTTATTTTCACTATCTTCTGCATTGTAGAATATTAGTGAAGACATCAAAACTATGAAATAACACACATGGAATCATGTAGTAACCAAAAAAGTGTTAAACAAATCCAATTATATTTTATATTTGGAATTCTTTAAAGTAGCCACCCTTTGCCTCGATAACAGCTTTGCACACGCTTGGCATTCTCTCAACCA
The DNA here is from genome assembly GCF_029448725.1 of Salvelinus fontinalis. Taxonomy (NCBI): domain Eukaryota; kingdom Metazoa; phylum Chordata; class Actinopteri; order Salmoniformes; family Salmonidae; genus Salvelinus; species Salvelinus fontinalis. Next base: position 21,812,665 of record NC_074687.1, read on the forward strand.
GCTTCATGAAGTAGTCACCTGGAATGCATTTCAATTAGCAAGTGTGCCTTGTTAAAAATTATTTATTGAATTTCTTTCCTTCTTAATGCATTTGAGACAATCAGTTGTGTTGTGACATGGTAAGGGTAAAAGACCAAGTCCATATTATGGCAAGAACAGCTCAAATAAGCAAAGAGAAACAAGAGTCCATCATTACTTTAAGACATGAAGGTCAGTCAATGCGTAAAATTTCAAGAACTTTGAAAGTTTCTTCAAGTGCGGTCACAAAAACCATCAAGCGCAATGATGAAACTAGCTCTCATGAGGACCGCCACAGGAAAGGAAGACCCAGAGTTACCTCTGCTGCAGAGGACAAGTTCATTGGAGTTACCAGCCTCAGAAATCAACATCAACTGTTCAGAGGAGACTGCGTGAATCCGGCCTTCATGGTCAAATTGCTGCAAATAAACCACTACTAAAGGACACCAATAAGAAGAAGAGACTTGCTTGGGCCAAGAAACACAAGCTATGGACATTAGACCAGTGGAAATTTGTCCTTTGGTCTAATGAGTCCAAATTTGAGATTTTTGGTTCCAACCTCCGTGTATTTGTGAGACGCAGAGTAGGTAAACAGATGATCGCTGCATGTGTGGTTCCCACTGTGAAGCATGGAGGAGGAAGTGTGATGGTATGGGGGTGCTTTGCTGGTGACACTGTCAGTGATTTATTTAGACTTCAAAGCACACTTAACCAGCATGGCTACCACAGCATTCTGCAGCGATACAGCGTCCCATCTGGTTTGGGCTTAGTGGGACTATCATTTGTTTTTCAACAGGACAATGACCCAACACACCTCCAGGCTGTGTTAAGGGCTATTTTTCCAAGAAGGAGAGTGATGGAGAGTTGCATCAGACCTGGCCTCCACCCGACTTCAACCCTATTGAGATGGTTAGGGATGAATTGGACTGCAGAGTGAAGGAAAAGCAGTCAATGTGCTCAGCATATGTGGGAACTCCTTCAAGACTGTTGAAAAAGCATTCCAGATTAAGCTGGTTGAGAGAATGCCAAGAGTGTGCAAAGCTGTCATCAAGGCAAAGGGTGGTTACTTGGAAGAATATCAAATATAAAATATATTTTGATTTGCCTGACCTTTTTGGTTACTACATGACTCCATTTGTGTTATTTCATAGTTTTGATGTCTTCACTATTATTCTACAATGTAGAAAAGAGTACAAATCAATAAAAACCCTTGAATGAGTAGGTGTGTCCAAACTTTTGACTGGTACTGTATATGTATGAGACGGAAACTGTTTGAGGTCTGAGTGACCCTCCTCTCTAAGCACCGGGAGCCTCCCCTGGATTAACATTGACTATTAGTTTAATCATGAAGGGGTGGGGATAGACCCCATGGGTGAGTTGGGGGGTGACAGGGGGGTCACATGACTGCTACTTACAGAGCAGTGAGCCACCAGCAGGCCATGGGGATTGGGAAGCCATAAATCAGTCACTGTCTCACCCCTCCAGACACCACACAGCTAGCCAGATGATCTGCTACCTTACATGGAGGTCTGCCTTCTCATCTGCCCACTAACTGTACAGACCCACATCCCTGTCATGAGCTATTGTTTTAACTGCGTAGTGTTACTAGGTCGCTCAGACCAGACACCAGCTTGTTGCCAGAGGGGAAGACAGTTGATCTTATCTATTTGATGTTTGATTATCAAGTACCTTTATTTAAGTTAAGTTTTGAAAGAAAATGTTCTGTTATTGCACATATATCTAGTTTGATTATAAAGTTGAGGTTCATATTTTCTGTGGTTATCAGGATTATGAAATTGGATTATGGATGTAATAGTTTTCTGTCACTAGTTTGTTGTCATAGAAAAGAGGGTAGAGAGTGAGGCAATGTCAGTAGCATACAGAACAGAGACCAAGTGTTACTTCAGATGTTTTACTGTTATCTCTCCGTTTCCAAAGGTTCTTCTAGTGAACAGGGTTGTGTCAGACCATGGAATGTTTGTGCAATACATTAACACTATTATAATGCTCTTTCTTATCAATAGCATCAGTATTTCCATCTGCACTGAAATGCATGCTTGTTATCATTGACTGTGTCAGTTTTCTCTCTTGTGTTTAGAAATGATAGGAAGTGAAGATTGCCAATCTCTGCCTGGCTTCTGTATAAACTCTAATGACAAGGTGCTGTGTCATGTGTCATGAGACTATGTGCGTCTACGAGGTAAACAAAGAGCTATAGCTACAACACTGAAAAAGGTAGACATCTGTCATCTAAGCTGTAGAACATGTGGGGACTATTTAATGCCAAATTGGTCTTTGTCTTGTATTTGTTAATGATGCCGTTTTGATATTTCATGATATTTCATGCCCTTTTAGTTTACTTATTTGATGACAATGGATAATTTCTTGGAGATTTTAAATGGTGGTGTAACTGTATGAATATCCCTCATTGCCAGCAGCACACTGATAAACACAAGAAAGAAACCTTTCGTAATATACACTGAGTGTACAAAATAGTAAGAATACCTTCCTACTATTGAATTGCTCCCCCCAGATGTCCTTTGGGTGGTGGACCCTTCTTGATACACACAGAAAACTGTTGAGCATGAAAAACCCAGCATCGTTGCAGTTCTTGACACAAACCAGTGTGCATGGCACCTACTACCATACCCCATTCAAAGGCACTTATATTTTTTGTCTTGCACATTCACCCTCTGAATGGCACACACACAATCCACGTCTCAATTGTCTCAAGCTTAAAAATCATTCTTTAACCTGTCTCCTCCCCTTCATCTACTCTGACTGAAGTGGATTTAACAAGTGACATCAATAAGGGATTATAATGTAGCATTGACTTGGATTTACCTGGTCAGTCTGTCATGGAAAGATGTTTTGAACACTCGGTGTAAGGTTTGATTTGTGTCATCTTAAACAGCTGAACGTTAAAGTCGTTTGTTCAATCAAATTTCAATCAAATATATTTATAAAGCCCTTTTTACATCAGCCGATGTCACAAAGTGCTGTACAGAAACCCAGCCTGAAACCCCAAACAGCAAGCAATGCAGATGTAGACGCACGGTGGCTAGGAAAAACTCCCTAGAACAGCAGGAATCTAGGAAGAAACCTAGAGAGGAACCAGGCTATGAGGGGTGGCCAGTCCTCTTCTGGCTGTGCCAGGTAGAGATTATAACAGTACATGGCCAAGATGCTCAAACGTTCATGGATGACCAGCAGTGTCAAATAATAATAATCACAGTGGTTGTAGAGGGTGTAACAGGTCAGTACCTCAGGAGTAAATGTCAGTTGGCTTTTCATAGCCGAGCATTCAGACTTAGAGACAGCAGGTGTGGTAGAGAGAGAGTCGAAACAGCAGGTCAATACATTGTTAAAGTATATTTGCCTGTTGAGCTGCTGGCTGGATGAATTATACTCTGGGGGGAGGTATATGACTGGAGCTGGTGTCACTGAGAAACACAGCCAAAGAGTTTGAGTGAGAGAGAGGGGGGGGGGGGGGGAGAGTGTGCGGAGAGAGACTAAAAAGTGAAAGGGAGAGAGAGAGCGAGAGAGATGGAAAGAAAGAGAAAAAGAGAAAGGGAGACCGGGGAGGAGAGGGAGTGAAAGTAACAGTGTTCCTGGGACAACAGAGCTACTAATGCACACCAGAACCTCTAGAAATTGTCCCTACACTCTTGTCTGTGACAGAGACTTCACAGCTATGGACCAGCACCCTGTCAATGCTCTGTCTCAAATAGTAACTGACAGAGACACTGGGTATGATGCTTTAGTGGCACAGCAACAATATAGAATTAATAAAAGAGACAGATGTTATTTAGCATGCCTCTATACAACCCTCACACACACTCACTGGGTGACACCTGTATGATGCCTGTGGAAGTCCTGGTATCCCTCTTTCCCTCCCACTGGGCAAAAACAGGTTGAATCAACATTGTTGTTTTCACATCATTTCAACAAAATAAATATATGTGATGATGTTGAATCAACATGAAAAACTGATTGGATTTGCAAGAAGTCATCAACGTAAGGGAATTGTGACTTCTTTTCACCCAACCTTTAACCTAAATCCAATGACATGGTGAAATGTTTTGTTAATTTCACATTGAATTCACATTAGTTGACAACTCAACCAAATGTAAATCACAACTAGATGTTGAAATGACATCAGTGCTCAGTGGGCTGAGTTTCCTTTATCTCCTTTGAAGTGTCCCCCTTATGTTTGTATGCACGATCGAAGGTGATGTGGTGCTATTTACCTGTTCTTGCTACAGATGGTGATGGCTGTCAACACTGAGGAAGTGGGTCCTTGGAGCTGCTTCCTAGCAGTGTCTTCCCCTCAGACACGGATGGAGTGGAGGATGGAGGATGGGACCGGGACGTAGAGGAGTGGTGACCTGGTGGGATGAGTAGAGATGTGCTAGCTTGGAGGACAGAGGTTGGTGGAGGTCAGTGATGCTGAGTCGTACCTCTTGCAGACAGCATCAGATGTCATCAAAAGGAGCTGGGTAAAGTAGTGTAGAGTAAGATCTGTGCAGAGTATAGTAGGATCTGAGTAGATTAGATAGGATAGGATCTGAGTAGAGTAGATAAGATAGGATCTGAGTAGAGTAGATAGGATAGGATCTGAGTAGAGTAGATAGGATAGGATCTGAGTAGAGTAGATAGGATAGGATCTGATTAGAATAGACTAGATTAGATATGATCTGAGTAGAGTAGAGTAGATAGGATAGGATCAGAGTAGAGTAGATTAGAGTAGAGTAGGATCTTTGTAGATTAGAGTAGAGTAGAGTAGAGTAGGATCTTTGTAGAGTAGAGTAAAGTAGAATAGAGTAGAGTAGAGTTGAGTAGGATCTTTATAGAGTAGAGTGTAGTAGCGCTGGAGCACTGTGCCGTCCCAGGGTGAGAATGCTAGCCTGCGCAGGGGGCATGGGAAGAAAAGCAGGGGCATCACGAGAGAGCGTTAACACTCTGCCCTCCTCCCTCTCTCTCCTCCTCCATATCCTCCTCCTCTTTCTTTCCTTACTTCCCTCCCAGTCTCGTCAAGCAACTTCCCTCTCCCAGATTCCCTGGTTGGCTTCCTGCCACTTAACAGTATTTTGGTGGGAAGAATTCCTTAACATCAGGAAGGGAATTGTGTTCAGGGATCAATAGGAATTCCGTTCTGACAAAGATTTCAGCTGCATTATTTAGTCTTTATTGTGCCTTTTTAGTTTACTACCATCAAGAGTATAGTCTGTATGTGGCAGTCAGCATAAACCTCAGACAGACAGCAATACATTCTGTCCCAGCTTACTATATAACTACTGTAATTTTTCAGTTGTGAAATGTGTAGGTAACATGAGTAGTTATGTCAAGGAATATACTGTACGTAGTAGAATCACTCTACTGGGAAATAAATATGATTTCCGATGACTGCAAGTAGTTATGAAAATTTGTGACTTCGAGCTTTTAAAAGGTTTTGTGGAAAATGTTTAGTGAATCAAAGTTTTAAGTGTGTTATTTTCAGTAGATAATGTCATTGTTATATTTGAAACAGGTTGAATGTTTATGATACATTTACAAAAAAATATTGATTATGATTAATAGGTAACAAACTTTAAAAAATATGAACGATGATCTGAATTCAATAACCATTTTAAATGAGCCAGAATCGGATACCTCACCCTTGTTCAACTACTCTGTAAACATGAAGTCAGCGATATTACAAGCATATCTGGCCTACTGTATTATACAGTATGCCCCACAGATGCCAACAACAATCGACCCCCTCCACTCTGTGGTGAGAATACCTGTTTTGGTCATGTCTTGTCTTCTCTCCCTCCTCCCTTGCTGTCAAACACGGTCCTGCTCTCGAGTCAGGAGACAAAGTTTGGGATTCCGGCCGATACTCCTCTTCACCCTCTTCCTCCTCCTCCTCTCTCTTTTTCTCTCCTCCTGTCCTGTACACAGAGCCAGTGTCTGGCCTGGCTGGTTCCACTGTTGTAGATGTATGGGCCTGCAGATATATGACAACATTATATAATGGCAATCTTTTATGTTGTGATTCCTCCTTGCTGCAGGGCTCGAGTGTGCACAAAGGCAGCCTGTTCAAACAACTGTAATTATGTGGTGGGGGCACACACACACACACACTGAATGTCACACACACACACGGAATGTCACACACACCGAATGCCACACACACACATGCACAAGTGTGCACACGTGTACATGGTCACGCATGCACATACAGTACACGCACATACATTATGACAATGTTAATTTAGTGGCAGGGGCACCTCTGTCGAATGTGACATTGCTTTCCATCACCTTGTGGGAACTCTGTTTTCATCTACAATGAGAGGAGTGAGAGGAGACATGGAAAAAGACCTTGTCCCGACAACACACATGCACACATGGAAAATGCTAAAAGGTGGGTGTTATCACCTTCCATCTCTCTTGCCAGCTCTAATCTACCATTGATTGGCCTCCTAAAGACAATAACCGCTTAGGCCACCTGGACTTCCCCTCACTCACTTTTCCCATGTATTGTTAGTTTAGTCAAGTAATATATATATATATATATATCTATCTTTATATATCTATATATATATATATATATATATATCTCATTTTTTTTGCCATTTAGTTGATATCGTCCCAGAGACTATACTGCTTCCTACAGTAGGTGCTGCCCCAGAGACTATACTGCTCCCTACAGTAGGTGCTGTCTGTGCTAGTCCCAGATCAGCCAGATCTCTGTGGGTTAGATCTGCAGAGTCATGCTAATGTCACAGCCTTATGGACTATCTAAAAGAGCCTGTTGTCTCCCGTTCTCCCTGTAACAAGTGTGTCTTTGATGGCAGCCTGTAGATAATGCCTCTGTGTGTATATATATATCTGGGAAACTAGTTCATGATGCAGATCTCATGCCGTGCCCCCCAGCCATGCTAGGCTCCTCGTGACCTTGTGACATCAGCACCCCTGGATCTCTGTCCCTTTCTTTTTCTCTTCTCCTCAATGTGTTCCTCTTCATGTCTGCTATCTGCATCTTTTTGTTCATCTTCCATCTTAGGCATGAGGATAACAAATGACACCGTAGCTTACAGAGAGATGGTATAAGGTAAGATATACTGTATATAATGTAATTTACAAAATAGCCTCCAACACTCTACTCAGCAAACTGGATGCAGTCTATCACAGTGCCATCCGTTTTGTCTCCAAAGCCCCATATACCACCCACCACTGTGACCTGTATGCTCTAGTCGGCTGTCCCTCGCTACATATGCGTCGCCAGACCCACTGGATCCAGGTCATCTATAAGTCTATGCTAGGTAAAGCTCCGCCTTATCTCAGCTCACTGGTCACGATAACAACACCGACCCGTAGCACGCGCTCCAGCAGGTATTTCTCACTGGTCATCCCCAAAGCCAACACCTCCTTTGGCCGCCTTTCCTTCCAGTTCTCTGCTGCCAATGACTGGAACAAATTTCAAAAATCACTGAAGCTGGAGACTTATATTTCCCTCACTAACTTTAAACATCAGCTATCTGAGCAGCTAACCGATCGCTGCAGCTGTACATGGCCCATCTGTAAATAGCCCATCCAATCTACCTACCTCATCCCCATGTTTTTATTTACTTTTCCTCTCTTTTGCACACCAGTAGTTCTACTTGCTTTCTACTTTCATCATCTGCACATCTATCACTCCAGTGTTAATCTGCTAAATTGTAATTACTTCGCTACTATGGCCTATTATTTGCCGTACCTCCTCACGCCATTTGCACACACTGTATATAGACCTGCTTTTTTTTCTATTCTGTTATTGACTGTACGCTTGTTTATTCCATGTGTAACTCTGTGTTGTTGTTTGTGTCGCACTGCTTTGCTTTATCTTGACCAGTTCGCAGTTGTAAATGAGAACTTGTTCTCAACTAGCTTACCTGGTTAAATAAAGGTTAAATAAAAAAATGATTTTGGCAATGAGGTGACAGGGGTAGGATATATCTGTCAGTATGTCTGTTTCAGCCTGTGTCAGTGTGTCTGTTTCAGTATATGTAGGAGGGACAGTTGAGGTGCCACTGTCACTCTCGGGCCTGTCATCACTTCCTCTGCTACCCATAATCCTTCACTCCTTTCTCTAAAGTCTCTTATCCCAGGAGCGAGAGAGCATACCTTAACAAACAGTGCATTCGGAAAGTATTCAGACCCCTTGACTTTTTCCACATTTTGTTACGTAACAGCCTTATTCTAAAATTGATTAAATTGTTTTTTCCCCCTCATCAATCTACACACAATAGCCCATAATGACAAAGCAAATACAGGTTTTTAGAATTTTTGGTTGTCCTTCTGGAAGGTTCTCCAATCTCCGCAGAAGAACTCTGGAGCTCTGTCAGAATGACCATTGGGTTCTTGGTCACCTCCCTGACCAAGAGGCCCTTCTCCCCCTATAGCTCCGTTTGGCCGGGTGGCCAGCTCTAGGAAGAGTCTTGGTGGTTCCAAACTTCTTCCATTTAAGAATGATGGAGGCCACTGTGTTCTTGGGGACCTTCAATGCTGCATACATTTTTTGGTACCCTTCCCCAAATCTCTGCCTGGACACAATCTTGTGTCGGAGTTCTACGGACAATTCCTTCAACCTCATGACTTGGTTTTTGCTCTGACATGCACTGTCAACTGTGGGTCCTTATATAGACATGTGTGTGCCTTTCCAAATCATGTCCAATCATTTGAATATACCAGAGGTGGACTCCAAAGTTGTAGAAACAGCTCAAGGATGATCAATGGAAACAGGATGCACCTGAGCTCAATTTCGAGTCTCATAGCAAAGGGTCTGAATACTTATGTAAATAAGGTATTTCTATTTGGTAAAATGTACAAAAAACTGTTTTCGCTTTGTCATTATGGGGTATTATGTGTAGATTGATGACGGAAAAATATAATTTGTTACATTTTAGAATAAGGCTGCAAGGTAAAGTGGAAAGAGTCAAGGGCTCTGAATACTTTCCGAATGCACTGTAGTCTTCATGCATGGACAGGCACACGCACGCACACGCACACGCACACACACACACACACACACACACACACACACACACACACACACACACACACACACACACACACACACACACACACACACACACACACACACACACACACACACACACACACACACAGAAAATAATGATATACAGTATTTGACTTTCACCTAATGTAACTCCAGTACAACCCCAAAGCAAATTCAGAGCCAATCACAGCTAAGTCTCTATTACTGTAAAAACCAAAACAAATCTTCCCTTTAGCTTCTTGAGGCTCAATCAATCAGTAATACTCTTAAAGGAAATCTTCAAGGAAAGGAAAGATGTAGCTAATTCCTAATAATCCTCTTTTCATTCTAAGGGATATTCAACCCTGTCTTTCCCCTCTTTAGTGTTCATCAGGCAGGATTATGGTCAGAGCATAGTTTGTTTACTCAGTCAAACAGCATCAAGTGATCTGGAACAGAGGTGACGCTCCACAACTTAATCTCACAATTTACAACAGAACAGCACTGCCAGGGTGTGGGCTGTGTGTGGTGAAGAGTGTGTGTGTCTCTGTTTGTGTATGTGTGTGTGGAAAATAAACAACCTGCCAGATCGTATTAACATAACCACATAACCCCATAACCCCTCCACCTACCACCCCTGCTTGTGACCCGACCCGATATCAGCCCTGCTGAACCCGTATCTGAGGAAAACCAGGCTTGATGGACACTCTCTGTGTCTCCTAAACGCACCTCACTACCCCAGTCACCCTCCAAAATGCCCCCAAAACTCCCTCCCACACCACTGTAGGCCTAGGTTACACCACTGTGGAACATTTAAGGCACACAGACAGACAAACATTCAGTACAACACACACAATTGGCACAACTGCCATGAGCTGACCTGACTATGGTTTTTAAGTGACACGAACAGTGATATGCCGTGATACACAATGATACAATCAACAAACCTTTCGCATGTGTGTGTATATGTGTGTGCATGCATATGTGTTCACACAGACTGTATGTAGGTGAGATAAGTGTTCTATTTAAGTGTGCGCTCACTGGTTTAGTGATTTGCCAGGGCGTGCTGCTTTCTTCTCCCGTGTGGGGTCACACACCAACTTCACACACCCTACCTCACATACTGTAAACCACATAGTGACCTGAGTAGGCATCCTGTTAACCATGTTGTTCTACTGTAGCCTCTCTCTCTGTCACTCCACAGCCAAACCTGGAGAGAATACAGAATGTTGCTCCTATTCCTGCATGAGCCCTGTTGCTGTCTCTCTGTCTGTTTCATGTTTTTGCGTCACCAGTAACATGATCCACTTAGTAGGAAAGTGTTCATGTTGACATGAACAAATGACACAATCAGTCTTTAGATTGAGTGTGTGCTGATTACAAGTCTGTGTATGTAAGAGTACATGTCTGATAAGTCACAGGTGCTGTTGGTTAGAGCTTACCTTAATGCACACACGGACAGCCACTCTATCTAGATAACACTCTGCATTCCTAACAGTAAATTAGTCAATGCATTGTTTGTTCCCACCATGGTGACACTGTCAGAGCAGGTGAGGTGCAGGAGACCATTCAGAGCAGATGACAGGGATGGAGGGGATTGGTGACAATGTCACAGCGGGCCACACTTTGTCGTCTCTCTCCTTGTCGACCAGACACGTGGCCGTTGCTCAGATCTGTCTACTGGACCATTCATTTTTAGACTGCTCCTGCTATTCTTACACGGTGACCTCTGACCTCTGTACTCATTATAGTGTTGTTATCCCAGACCTGAGGGATGGAGAGAATATGTGGGTCATGTGAGTCTTATAAAGTGTGTCAAGGTTGACTGGCAGTTTCCCTCTCCAACCCCATCACTTCACCTCCCTCATATTGCCGCTAAACACTGGAGACAGCACTGTCACGCCCTGACCTTAGAGAGCCCGGGTATGGTTCTCAATCAGGGACAGCTGTCTATCGTTGTCTCTGATTGGAAACCATACTTAGGTATCCCTTTTTCCCTTCTTTCAGTGTGGGTAGTTGACTTTTGTTAGTGGCACTTAGCCCTGTAAGCTTCACGGTCGTTTTGTATTGTTTGTTGTTTTGTTTTTTTTCTAAATAAAGGGATTATGTACGCTCACCACGCTGCACCTTGGTCCACTTCTGTTGACGGCCGTGACAAACACATCCTGTTTATGTGCGTGTGTGTGTGTTTTCCTTTCAGCCTCTCAATGACCATTCTAGACTTTTTCCATATAGAGAATGATGATGATGAAACACTTTGTTTCTTGAAAGTCCAATATCTTGAAAACTTGACTGCTGACATGCAAAACATTTTGGGACTGTTGTTTCAACAGTGGATTTACCAACACCTAGTTTTTGAGTGGATTTTCCCTTTAAGTTGTTATACAATGAAAATAACCATGATATTGATATCCAACAGCTATAAGTTGTATCAATATATTACAATTAGCGTGCTTCTTAGGAATGTCTCTTTCATCAGTCATTGTTGAAAAACGTATATAGTACATTGCTGGGTCATTGCTATAGAAATTCAGATCTTATTAAAATGTTCCATGATTTTTCTGACCTACATGAGTTTTCCCAACATAACTGACTGGACTTTTAGTCAAATCAAAACAAGCAGGAATGTAAATTGGCCCCTGTCGGTACCTCCATGAGAAGAAGGCAACGAAGGTTGGGGGAAAGGAGGAGGTGTTTGGGCTCAAATTCTATATTTTTCTCCATCGAGCTTGAAGCTTCAGTTTCACCATCTAGAGTAGGAGAGGGATAACAAACGCAGGAAGAGGTGTATCTACAAGACTCCCTCGCCCAAGGCAACTACCTCAGATATGCAGAGAAACATGCACTGTGTGTGTGTTTGCGTGTATGTGTGTGTGGACAGACATGGCTCCTTTTGTTATTGAAGACAGAAAAGGGTGTGTATTGTGTGTGTGTGTGTTTGCTATATGTCCATGAAAACAGAGGAGAGGAGGGCATCGCTCATCAACTTGTCCAATAAACATACACTGCATCACGCAACACCCAATACCCAGTCACTGACACAGGGGTCGACTAAAGGTTCATGAATTGGGGCTATTCCAGAAATTTCACCACCTTAAGAAATTGACCACACGGGTTAATGATGGATTAGATTGATACATGTCTCACAGGATACTATTAACAGAAAAAGCTTGTTGTTGCTAGTCTTATGTGTTTTTGTGCTGCATTGACACGTTGTTTCCTGTACATGTGGTGATGTTTTATTAACTTCAACTTGGGTCTGCTAAAGTGGCTCAGTCGCATTTCAGGAAATACGAACAGTAATGAACACGTTTTATTACACGCTGTACACATTTGTGAGAATGTGTGTACGGGCGTGTGTGTGAGGGGAACGGGTAGCTTGTAACTGTGTGTCCACACACTCGTATCCGCGGATAACATTGTGTTGGGCTGCTGGCTGGCTGCCTGGCTGAAGGCACCAGCAGGGATGAAATACTACCCTGGATGATGTGTGTTCCTCAGATAGGACAGGGAACGTACTACTACAGTATGTACCTTTTGTACAAGCCCGACAAGCCCCCCTACATCCCCCTTCTCACCTCTACATCCCCCTTCCCCCTCCTTTATACCCTGCTCCCTCCTACATCCCCTTGTTCCCCCTTACATCTCCCTGCCTTCCCCTTCTACCCCTTACATCACTCTGACCCCCCTATGTCCACCTGCTCCCCCCTAAAGCCACCAAACTAAAGCAGGAAGTACCAGTGACTCGCTCAATACGGAAGTGATCAGATGACACGGATGCTACGCTACAGGACTGTTTTGCTAGCACAGACTGGAATATGTTCCGGGATTCATCCAATGGCATTGAGGAGTATACCACCTCAATCATCTGCTTCATCAATAAGTGCATCGACAGCGTCATCCCCACAGTGACCGTACGTACCTATCCCAACCAGTAGCCATGGATTACAGGCAACATCCGCATCGAGCTAAAGGCTAGAGCTGCCGCTTTCAAGGAGCGGGACACTAGTCCAGATGCTTTTAAGAAATCCCGCTAAAAGACAAAGCATCAATACAGGATTAAGATTGAATCCTACTACAGCAACTCTGACTCTCATCGGATGTGGCAGGGTTTGAAAACTATTACAGACTACAAAGGGAAACCCAGCCACGAGCTGCCCAGTGACGCGAGCCTACCAGACAAGCTAAATGCCTTTTATGCTTGCTTCGAGGCAAGCAACACTGAAGCATTCATGAGAGCACCAGCTGTTCCAAACGACTGTGTGATAATGCTCTCGGTAGCCGATGTGAGCAAGACCTTTAAACAGGTCAACATTCCCAAAGCCGCGGGGCTAGACGGATTACCAGGACGTATACTCAAAGCATGCACGGGGCAACTGGCAAGTGTCTTCACTGACATTTTCAACCTCTCCCTGACCGAGTCTGTAATACCTGCATGTTTCAAGCAGACCACCATAGTCCCTGTGTCCAAGGAAGCGAAGGTAACCTGCCTGAATGACTATCGCCCCATAGCACTCATGTCATCAGCCAAAGCACTTCATGGCTGGTCATGGCTCACATCAACAGAATCCTCCCGGAGACCCTAGACCCACTCCAATTCTCATACCACCCCAACAGATCCACAAATAACGCAATCTTAATCTCACTCCACACCGCCCATTCTCACCTGGACAAAAGGAACACCTATGTGAGAATGCTGTTCATTGACTACAGCTCAGTGTTCAACACAATAATGCCCACAAAGCTCATCACTAAGCTAAGGACCCTGGGATTAAACACCTCCCTCTGCAATTGGATCCTGGACTTCCTGACGGGCCGCCTCCAGGTGGTAAGGGTAGGCAACAACACGTCTGCCACACTGATCCTCAACACTGGAGCCCCTCAGCGGTGCGTGCTTAGTCTCCTCCTGTACTCCCTGTTCACCCACGACTGCGGGGCCAAACACGTCTCCAACACCATTAAGTTTGCTGACAACACAACAGCGGTAGGCCTGATTACCGACAACGATGAGACAGCCTATAGGGAGCAGGTCAGAGAACTGGCAGTGTGGTGCCAGGACAACAACCTCTCCCTCAATGTTAGCAAGACAAAGGAGCTGATCGTGGACTACAGGAAAAGGCGGACCCCATTAACATCGATGGGGCTATAGTGGAGGGGGTCAAGAGTTTCAAGTTCCTTGGTGTCCACATCACCAACAAACTATCATGGTCCAAACACACCTCGCGAAGAGGGAACGACAACACCTTTTCCCCCTGAGGACACTGAAAAGATTTGGCATGAGTTCCCAGATCCTCAAAAACTTCTACAGCTGCACTATTGAGAGCATCCTGACGGATTGCATTACCACCTGATATGGCAACTGCTCGGCATCTGACCGTAAGGCACTACAGAGTATAGTGCGTACGGGCCAGTACATCACTGGTGCCAAGCTTCCTGCCATATACTAGGCGGTGTCAGAGGAAAGCCCCAAAAAATGTCAGACTCCAGTCACCCAAGTCATAGACTGTTCTCTCTGCTACCGCACGGCAAGCGGACCAGATTGCCAAGTCTAGGACCAAAAGGCTCCTTAACAGCTTCTACCCCCTAGCCATAAGACTGCTGAGCAATTAATCAAATGGCCATCTGGACTATTTACATTGACCACCCCCTTTGTTTTTACACTGCTGCTACTTGCTGTTTATTATCACTTTAGTTTATTTGGTAAATATTTCCTTAACTAAACTTAACTCTTCCTTGAACTGCATTGTTGGTTAAGGGCTTGTAAGTAAGCATTTCACGTTAATGTCTACACCTGTTGCAATCGGTGCATGTGACAAAGAAAGTTTGATTTGATTAGATTTTACCCCTACATCTCCCTTCTCCCCTCCCCTTACATATATTACATCCCTCTGCTCCCCCCTACATCTCCCTTCTCCCCCTTCTCCCGCTACATCCCTCTGCTCCTTCCAAATTCCCCTTCATCACCCTTCTCCCCCCTACATCCCCCTTCTCCCCCTACATCACCATTCTCCCCCATATACCCTGGTCCCCCCTTCATCCCCCTGCCTTCCCTTTCTCCCTCCTACATCCCCTTCTCCCTCCTACATCCCCTTCTCCCCCAGATCCCTCTGCTCCTCCCTACATCTCTTTAATTCCCCCTACATTCCCTGCTCGACCCTACCGCCCCTCTACGTCCCCCTTCTCCCCCCAAGATTCCCCTTCCTCCCCATGTACCTTTTGTACAAGCCATTCAAGCTCCTACATCCCCATCTCCCCCCTACATCCCTTTGTATCCCACTTCTCACCCCTAGATCCCCTTCTCCCCCTACATCCTTCTTCCCTCCCTACATCCCTCTTCATCCCCCTTCTCCCGCTACATCAACCTTCTCCCCCCAAATCCCCCTACATCCCCCTGCTACCCCCCTACATCCCTCTTCTCCCCCTACATCCCTCTTCTCCCCCTACATCTACCTATTACCCCCAAATCCGCCTTCTGCCCCCTTCATCCACCTACGTCCCTCTGCTCCCCCCTACATTCCTCTATTCTCCACTACATCGCTCTGCTCCCCCTACCTCCCCCTCCTCCCCTCTACATGCCTCTGCTCCCCCCTACGTCCACCTGCTCCCCCAAACAGCTCCCTTTCCCTGTATATCTCCCTTCTCCCCTCCCCCTACAAGCTCTGCTCCCCCTATATTCCGCTGCTCCCCCCTTCTCCCCATACATCCCTCTTCTTCCCCCACATCCCACCTGCATCCCCTTTCTCCCCTTATATTCCTCTGTTCCCCCTACGTCCCCCTTCTCCCCCCTACAATCCTCTGTTCCCCCCACATCTCTCTGCACCCCTTACATCCCTCTACTCCCCCTACACCCCCTTTTCCCCCAACATCTATCTGCTCCCCCCTACATCCCCCTACATCCCTTTCTGCTTCCTTTCTCCCCCTGCATTCCCCTTCTCTCCCCTACATTTTCTGTTCCCCCTACATCCCTCTGCTCCCCCCTACATTCCCCTTCTCCCCCTACAATCCTCTGTTCCCCCTACATCCCCCTGCTCCCCCCTACATCCCTCTGCTCCCCCCTACATCCCTGTGCTCCCCCACAACCTCCTGCATCCCCCTACATCCCCTTTCTACCCCCTGCTTTCCCCTTGTTCACACTACATCCCTCTGCCCCCCCTACATCCCCCTACATCCAATTTCTCCCCCATACATCCTCCTGCATTCCCCTTCTCCCCCTTACATTCCTCTGTCCCCCCAACATCCATCTGCTCCCCCTTACATTCCCCTTCTCCCCTTACATCCCCCTACATCTCCGTACTCCCCCTACATCCCCCTGCATCTGACTGCTCCCCCCTACATCCACCTTCACCCCCCTACATCCCCCTGCTCTCCCTCTGCATTTCTCAGAAACCTTTACTCACTCGTATCCCACACCCTCTCACTTCTCAACCCATATTCTGTACCTGTGCCACAAATACTGTATTCATCCTGTGTTGGGTTAACACATAGTATATGTCCAAAACTAAAAAGATTGCTTGATAATCTGTGGTCGCCCCAAGACCTAATTTTAACCCTACGCTTATGCATTTCTCACTGCACCCCAACTCCTCAAATGCATCAGCAATGGATCTCTGTGTCTTATTTCCCTACCCTCTATTCTCTTTCCCTCCTTATCATCTTATCACACACTGAACCTGCTCACCTCTCTTCCACCCCGTCCTACTCTCCCTCTTCCTCTACACTCAATCCCCTCTCTTTCTCTCTTTCACTCTCTCTCTCTTCCTTCACTCATTCTCTTCATCTTTCTCCCTCCTTAGGCCCATGTTTTCTGTGAGTATGTTTCCTAGTTTCCAGTAAGGAATTCTTTAATGGCATCCTTTTATTTTTAGGCTTCCTGGAGCAGGGTTTGGTCTTGTGAACCTGCAGTGAGGGCTGACTACAGGACTGTGACTCACTCATCCCTCCTGGCTCCAGGACCAGGACAGAGCCCTCACTGAGTGTGTGAACATTTGAGGAATGTAGCCTAGATTATGCATGGTCACAAAGTCCAGTGTTTTCCATGCCTTGCCTGCCTGTGTCCCCTGCTCAGGTAAGTTATCTTCTACATAGCTACCTGTAAATGCACGTCTGTACATGGCAAGAAGCAGGCCCTGGTCTACAGTAAGCCTTTGCCCAGCAGCCTGGAGTATGTCCCATGGGGACCATTAAAACCACTAGAGATCCTAAACATACTTGTCTGGAGTGGAAGTAACACAGTTAACACACACTGAGGACAATAGAGGCCTTCTCGACACTCTGAGCGTTAGATACATGAAGTTATATGAAGTATGAAGTTTCGGAAATGCCTTTGTATGGTCTGTTCAATCTTAAAAACAATCTTTGGAAAGTAATGATCATTGGGTTCTTAGAGGAAACAGGAAATTGCTCAGGGGTAGAGAGAGGTGATTTGTTCTCACAGAGGTGTGAGAGGTTAGATCTGCCATGACCATATAAAACTCTCTGACGTAGCATGATTTTACTTGTAAATTGCCTTATAAGGCTTAATGAAGTCTTCTAAGACCCTTAATAAAGATACATACACTACCGGTCAAAAGTTTAAAACACCTACTCATTCAAGGGCTTTTCTTTATGTTTACTATTTTCTACATTGTAGAATAATAGTGAAGACATCAAAACTATAACATACTGCATGAAGTAACAGGTTATAGAGCAAACAATGCAACTATCACATAGGTTGTAATGTGGCTTTTCTTTCTGTTTCCCCAGTGATTTTACCCATGCACGCATCGCTACTGGTGCTATGTCATGAGACCCAGTGTTGCCCTCCTATATAGAATCTCTCTCTATGGCCTGTCGCATGCTTCCCAATTAAAACAGTACACGCATATATTATGACTAATATTTGTTAATTGTTCGGCAGGTTTTTTCCCCGTCTGTTCGTGCACACACATTTTTTCTTGAGGCAAGTCGTAGTTTGATAGCCGAATCTACGCCCCTTCATTGGAGATTGGTCAACATTAAGAGTGAGAACTATGGACGGGATTCTTTAATAAAGTGTTTGCTGTCATTCAACAAGAGAGTGCAGCAGCAGCTTGGCCCTATAGCAGTGTTCCTTGAAGCCCTTGTCCTTTGTAGCACCAGCTGGGGTTTTTATGTCAATTGTCCTGCCTATTTGTGTCAATTTGTTTTCTATTTGGTTTCTTACTTTTTATGTTCAAATCAAAGTTTATTTGTCACGTGCGCTGAATAAAACAAGTGTAGACCTTACAGTGAAATGCTTACTTACAGTCTCTAACCAATAGTGCAAAAAAGGTATTAGGTGAACAATAGGTAGGTAAAGAAAGAAATAAAACAACAGTAAAAAGACAGGCTATATACAGTAGCGAGGCTATAAAAGTAGCAAGGCTACATACAGACACCGGTTAGTCAGGCTGATTGAGGTAGTATGTATATGTAGATATGGTTAAAGTGACTATGCATATATGATGAACAGAGAGTAGCAGTAGCGTAAAAGAGGGGTTGGCGGGTGGTGGGTGGGACACAATGCAGATAGCCCGGTTAGCCAATGTGCGGGAGCACTGGTTGGTCGGCCTAATTGAGGTAGTATGTACATGAATGTATAGTTAAAGTGACTATGCATATATGATAAACAGAGAGTAGCAGCAGCGTAAAAATAGGGGTTGGGGGAGACACAATGCATTTTTGTCCTAGATTTGGCATTCCGGTACCACTTGCCATGCGGTAGTAGAGAGAACAGTCTATGACTGGGGTGGCTGGGGTCTTTGACAATTTTTAGGGCCTTCCTCTGACACCGCCTGGTGTAGAGGTCCTGGACGGCAGGCAGCTTAGCCCCAGTAATGTACTGGGCTGTACGCACTACCCTCTGTAGTGCCTTGCGGTCAGAGCCCGAGCAGTTCCCGTACCAGGCAGTGATGCAACCAGTCAGGATGCTCTCGATGTTGCAGCTGTAGAACCTTTTGAGGATCTCAGGGTGCATGCCAAATCTTTTTAGTTTCCTGAGGGGGAATAGGCTTTGTCGTGCCCTCTTCACGACTGTCTTGGTGTGTTTGGACCATTCTAGTTTGTTGTTGATGTGGACACCAAGGAACTTGAAGCTCTCAACCTGCTCCACTTCAGCCCCGTCGATGAGAATGGGGGCGTGCTCGGTGCTCCTTTTCCTGTAGTCCAAAATCATCTCCGTAGTCTTGGTTATGTTGAGGGATATGTTGTCATTCTGGCACCACCTGGCCAGGTCTCTGACCTGCTCCTTATAGGTCTCGTCATTGTCGGTGATCAGGCCTACCACTGTTGTGTAGTCTGCAAACTTAATGAGGGTGTTGGAGTCGTGCCTGGCCATGCAGTCGTGGGTGAACAGGGAGTACAGGAGAGGACTGAGCACACACCCCTGGGGAGCTCCAGTGTTGAGGATCAGCGTGGCAGATGTGTTGCTACCTACCCTCACAACCTGGGGGCGGCCCGTCAGGAAGTCCAGGATCCAGTTGCAGAGGGAGGTGTTTAGTCCCTGGATCCTTACCTTAGTGACGAGCTTTGTGGGTACTATGGTGTTGAACGCTGAGCTGTAGTCAATGAATAGCATTCTCACATAAGTGTTCATTTTGTCCAGGTGGGAAAGGGCAGTGTGGAGTGCAATAGAGATTGCATCATCTGTGGATCTGTTTGGGCGGTATGCAAATTGGGTGTAGGGTTTCTGGGATGATGGTGTTGATGTGAGCCTTTACCAACCTTTCAAAGCACTTCATGGCTACAGACGTGAGTGCTATGGGTCTGTAGTCATTTAGGCAGGTTGCCTTTGGGTTCTTGGGCACAGGAACTATGATGGTCTGCTTGAAACATGTTGGTATTACAGACGTAATCAGGGTCATTTTGAAAATGTCAGTGAAGACACCTGCCAGTTGGTCAGCGCATGCCCGGCGCACACGTCCTGGTAATCCGTCTGGCCCCGCAGCTTTGTGTATGTTGACCTGTTTAAAGGTCTTACTCACGTCGGCTACGGCGAGCGTGATCACACAGTCGCCTGGAACAGCTGATGCTCTCATGCATGCCTCAGTGTTGCTTGCCTCGAAGCGAGCATAGAAGTGATTTAGCTCATCTGGTAGGCTCGTGTCACTGGACAGCTCGGGGCTGTGCTTCCCTTTGTAGTCTGTAATAGTTTGCAAGCCCTGCCACATAAGACGAGCGTCGGAGCCAGTGTAGTATGATTCAATCTTAGCCCTGTATTGACTCTTTGCCTGTTTGATGGTTCATCGCAGGGCATAGCAGGATTTCTTGAAAGCTTCCGGGTTAGAGTCCCACACCTTGAAAGCGGCAGCTCTACCCTTTTGCTCAGTGCGAATGTTTTCTGTAATCCATGGCTTCTGGTTGGGGTATGTACGTACGGTCACTGTGGGGACGACGTCCTCGATGCATTTATTGATAAAGCCAGTGACTGATGTGGTGTACTCCTCAATGCCATTGGAAGAATCCCGGAACATATTCCAGTCTGTGATAGCAAAGCAGTCCTGTAGTTTAGCATCTTCTTCATCTGACCATTTTTTTATAGACCGAGTCACTGGTGCTTCCTGCTTTAATTTTGGCTTGTAAGCAGGAATCAGGAGGATAGAGTTGTGGTCGGATTTACCAAATGGTGGGGGAGGGAGAGCTTTGTAAAATGAAAGCACTTTATTATTATTACTAGCTTTCATGCACATTTTTTCACCCGAGAAGTATTGCACCAAACATTTTAGCCAGATGTAAAATTGCAAGACTAAGACCTCCTTGGAAAAAACGTCAACATATTTCTTTATTTATCTTAGATTAATTCTGGCTATATTGAGTGTACTGGCTATGTTTTTGCTACGGTGGCTCAAGAGGGAAAAATAACAGTAATATTGCCGCTTTTAGGGAGTGTACAAGCACGGGCGTTCGCTTCGCCTAGCGGAAGTTCTTCTAGGAGCAAACTGAACCTACAGTGCATTCGGAAAGTATTCAGACCCCTTTTCAACATTTTGTTACATTACAGTTACATTACAGATTAAATTATTTTCCCACTCATCAATCTACACAGAATACCCCATATTGGCAGAAAAACGAAATACCTTATTTACATAAATATTCAGACCCTTTGCTATGGGGCTCGAAATTGAGCTCAGGTGCATCCTGTTTCCATATAACTTGATTGGAGTCCACCTGCGGTAAATTCAATTGATTGGACATGATTTGGAAAGGCACACACCTGTCTACATAAGGTCTCACAGTTGACAGTGCATGTCAGAGCAAAAACAAAGCCATGAAGTTAAAGAAATTGTCCACATAGCTCTGAGACAGGATTGTGTCGAGGCACAGATCTGGGGAAGGGTACCAAAATATGTCTGCAGCATTGAAGGTCCCAAGAACACAGTGGCCTCCATCGTTCTTCAATGGAAGAAGTTTGGAACCACCAAGACTCTTCCTAGAGCTGACCACCCGGCCAAACTGAGCAATCGGGAGAGAAGGGCCTTGGTCAGGGAGGTGACCAAGAACCCGATGGTCACTCTGACAGATCTCCAGAGTTCCTCTGTGGAGATGGGAGAACCTTCCAGAAGGACAACCATCACAGCAGCACTCCACCAATCAGGCCTTCATGGTAGATTGGGCAGACGGAAGTCACTCCTCAGGAAAAGGCACATGACAACCCACTTGGAGTTTGCCAAAAGGCACCTAAAGGACTCTCAGACCATGAGAAACAAGATTCTCTAGTCTGATGAAACCAAGATTGAACTCTTTGGCTTGAATGTGAAGCGTCAAGGCTGGAGGAAACCTGGTACCATCCCTACGGTGAAGCATGGTGGTGGCAGCATCATGCTGTGGGATGTTTTTCAGGGGCAGGAACTGGCAGACTAGTCACTACCAAGGGAAAGATGAACGGAGCAAAGTACAGAGAGATTCTTGTTGAAAACCTGCTCCAGAGCGCTCAGGACCTCAGACTGGGGCGAAGGTTAACCTTCCAACAGGACAATGACCTTAAGCACACTGTCAAGACAATGCATAAGTGGCTTCGGGACAAGTCTCTGAATGTCCTTGATTGGCCCAGCCAGAGCCTGTACTTGAACCCGATCTAACATCTCTGGAGAGAACTGAAAATACGTGTGCCAGGACGTTATTGATGGATAGCCAGGGCCACACTCCAACGCTCAGACATAATTATTATCTATTTTGTTTCTCTTTTTTATTTTTATTTTTATAATTTTTATTGGTGGATCGGGTTTAATATTGCAGAAAGATTGTTGCTTCCATCAATGTAATTGTCTGCATCATTTCCAATCCCCCATATAATTTGGGGTAAATAGATATACCCATATACATACAGTACGTACATACACATACATACCCATATATGTATATATACATAAACATTCATAAATATGAACATATATACTTACATACATATATACATTTGAAGTCGGAAGTTTACATACACCTTAGCCAAATACATTTAAAATCAGTTTTTCACAATTCCTGATATTGAAAGCTAGTAAAAATTCCCTGTCTTAGGTCAGTTAGGATCACCACTTTATTTTAAGAATGTGAGATGTCAGAATAATATTAGAGAGAATGATTCATTTCAGCTTTCATTTCTTTCATCACATTCCCAGTGGGTCAGAAGTTTACATGCACTCAATTAGTATTTGGTAGCATTGCCTTTAAATTGTTTAACTTGGGTCAAACGTATCGGGTAGCCTTCCACAAGCTTCTCACAATAAGTTGGGTGAATTTTGGCCCATTCCTCCTGACAGAGCTGGCGTAACTGCGTCAGGTTTGTAGGCCTCCTTGCTCGCACACGCTTTTTCAGTTCTGCCCACAAATTTTCTATGTGACTGAGGTCAGGGCTTTGTGATGGCCACTCCAATACCTTGGCTTTGTTGTCCTTAAGCCATTTTGCCACAACTTTGGAAGTATGCTTGGGGTCATTGTCCATTTGGAAGACCCCTTTGCGACCAAGTTTTAACTTCTTGACTGATGTCTTGAGATGTTGCTTCAATATATCCACATCATTTTACTCCCTCATGATGCCATTTATTTTGTGAAGTGCACCAGACCCTCCTGCAGCAGAGCACCCACACAACTTGATGCTGCCACCCCCATGCTTCACGGTTGGAATGGTGTTGTTCTGCTTTCCAGCCTCCCCCTTTTTCCTCCAAACATAACGATGGTCAGTATGGCCAATCAGTTCTATTTTTGTTTCATCAGACCAGAGGACATTTCTCCAAAAAGTACAATCTTTGTCCCCATGTGTAGTTGTAAACTGCAGTCTAGCTTTTTATGGCGGTTTTGGAGCAGTGGCTTCATTGCTGAGCGGCCTTTCAGGTTATTTCGACATAGGACTCGTTTTACTGTGGATATAGATACTTTTGTACCTGTTTCCTCCAGCATCTTCACAAGGTCCTTTGTGGTTGTTCTGGGATTGATTTGCATTTTTTGCACCAAAGTACGTTCATCTCTAGGAGACAGAAGGTGTCTCCTTCCTTAGCGGTATGACGGCTGCGTGTTCCCAAGGTGTTTATACTTGCGTATTATCAGGCATTTGGAAATTGCCCCCAAGGATGAACCAGACTTGTGGAGGTCTACAATTTATTTTCTGAGGTCTTGGTTGATTTCTTTTGATTTTTCCATGATGTCAAGCAAAGAGGCACTGACTTTGAAGGTAGGCCGTGAAAGACATCCACAGGTACACTTCCAATTGACTCAAAAAATGTCAATTAGCCTATCAGAAGCTTCTAAAGCCATGACATAATTTTCTGGAATTTTCCAAATTGTTTAAAGGCACAGTCAACTTAGTGTATGTAAGCTTCTGACCCACTGGAATTGTGATACAGTGAATTATAAGTGAAATACTTTGTCTGTAAAATATTGTTGTAAAAATGACTTGTGTCATGCACAAAGTAGATGTCCTAACCGACTTGCCAAAACTATAGTTTGTTAACAAGAAATTTGTGGAGCGGTTGTAAAACGAGTTTTAATGACTCCAACCTAAGTGTATGTAAACTTCCGAATTCAACTATACATACATACATAAACAGTTGTGGCCAAAGGTTTTGAGAATGACACAAATATTATTTTCCACAAAGTTTGCTGCTTCAGTGTCTTTAGATGTTTTTGTCAGATGTTACTATGGAATACTGAAGTATAATTACAAGCATTTCATAAGTGTCAAAGTATTTTATTGACAATTACATGAAGTTGATTCAAAGAGTCAATATATGCGGGGTTGACCCTTCTTTTTCAAGACCTCTGCAATCTGCCCTGGCATGCTGTTAATTAACTTCTGGGCCCCATCCTGACTTATGGCCGCCCATTCGTGCCTAACCAATGCTTGGAGTTTGTCCGAATTTGTGGGTTTCTGTTTGTCCATCCGCCTCTTGAGGATTGACCACAAGTTCTCAATGGGAATAAGGTCTGGGGAGTTTCCTGGCCATGGACTGAAAATATCGATGATTTGTTCCCCGAGCCACTTAGTTATCACTTTTGCCTTATGGCAAGGTTCGCCATCATGCTGGAAAAGGCATTGTTCATCATCAAACTGTTCCTGGATGGTTGGGAGAAGTTGCTCTCGGAGGATGTGTTCGTACCATTCTTTATTCATGGCTGTGTTCTTAGGCAAAATTGTGAGTGAGCCCACTCCCTTGGCTGAGAAGCAACCCCACACATGAATGGTCTCAGGATGCTTTACTTTTGGCATGACACAGGACTGATGGTAGCGCTCACCTTATCCTCTCCGGAAAAGCTTTTTTCCGGATGCCCCAAACAATCGGATAGGGGATTCATCAATCCCTGTACCTTTTGCAGAATAACAGTCTGTCCCCGATGTTTTTCCTGGAGAGAAGTTGCTTCTTTGCTGCCCTTCTTGACACCAGGCCATCCTCCAAAAGTCTTCGCCTCACTGTGCGTGCAATGTGCACTCACACCTGCCTGCTGCCATTCCTGAGCAAGCTCTGTACTGGTGGTGCCCCGATCCCGCAGCTGAATCAACTTTAGGAGACGGTTCTGGCGCTTGCTTTACTTTCTTGTGCACCCTGAAGCCTTCTTCACAACAATTGAACCGCTCTCCTTGAAGTTCTTGATGATCCAATAAAGTACTATCTTACTGGCAACAATATCCTTGCCTGTGAAGCCTTTTTTGTGCAAAGCAATGATGACGGCACGTGTTTCCTTGCAGGTAACCATGATTGACAGAGGAAGAACAATGATTCCAAGCACCACCCTTCTTTTGAAGCTTCCAGTCTATTATTCAAACTCAACCAGCATGACAGAGTGATCTCCAGCCTTGTCCTCGTCAACACTCACACCTGTGTTAACGAGAGAATCACTGACATGATGTCAGCTGGTCCTTTTGTGGCAGGGCTGAAATGCAGCGGATTTTTTGGGGGGGATTCATTTAATTTGCATTTCAAAGAGGGACTTTGCAATTAATTGCAATTCATCTGATCACTCTTCTTAACATTCTGGAGTATATGCAAATTACCATCATACAAACTGAGTCATCAGACTTTGTGAAAATGTATATTTGTGTCATTCTCAAAACTTTTGGCCACGACTGTACACACTTCTTTACTTGAATATAACTTTATTATTCCCAGCAAACCCTACCACCCCTCCCCCAATAGAGTAAATTAATAAACAATAACACTTAGGCTTCTACCTTCAGTTTATACATATTATACACATTTTACAGACACATTCTATGCCTTTAGTGAGAGGTCTAAGGCTTTAATATTTAATCACTTCTGCCCCCGAATTCATATTCGTTATATTAATAGACCTCTGGCTTGCCATTCCAAATAAAACGTAATATTTTTTGTTCCTATCATTTAAAAAGCTGGTCACTTGGTGTAGGCAAATCGGTGAACTGTGATATGACTAAAGAGTTAATCAGAGTGATTTTTCCACAAATAGATAGGTATTTTCCTTTCCATGGTAGCAAGATCTTGTCTATTTGTGCTAACTTTCTATAAAAATGTATTGGAGTTAGATAATTTCTTTCTTTTGGGATGTATACCGAGTATGTCTACATCCCCGTCAGACCATTTTATTGGTAAACTACACGGTAATGTAAAAGTAGCATTTTTTTGTGATCCAATTGTCACGCCCTGACCTTAGAGAGACTTTTTATGTCTCTATTTGGTTTGATCAGGGTGTGATTTGGGGTGGGCATTCTATGTTTTTGTTTTCTATGATTTTGTATTTCTATGTTTTGGCTGGGTATGGTTTTCAATCAGAGACAGCTGTCTATTGTTGTCTCTGATTGGGAACCACACTTAGGTAGCCCTTTTCCCTCCTTTCAGTGTGTGAAGTTGTCTTTGTTTGTGGCACTATAGCCTTAAGCTTCACTGTCGTTTTTTTGTATTGTTTATTGTTTTTGTCGGCGTCATCCTAATAAAAAGGAATATGTACCCTCACAACCCTGCGATTTGGTCCTCTTCATTCGACGGCAGTGACACCAATATGTAATATAGTACACTTATCATAATTTGGTTTCAATCCAGAGAGGTTAGCAAAAGTATCTAGATCCTCTATGAGGCTGTGGAGGGATTCTAATTATGGTTTTAAAAGAACATGAATCATCAGCGTACAATGACACCTTTGTTTTTAAGCCACGGATTTATAATCTCTTAGCATTATTGTTGGATCTAAGTTTAACAGCTAACATTTCGATGGTAATAATAAATAGGTATGCTGTTAGTGGACAACCTTGTTTTACTCCTCTTGGCAGTTTAAAACGTCTCACTAGGTCAGGGTATTTAAGCCTCCATATATCCACTAATTCCAATATATCCATGACATTCATGATTTCCTTAAGTGCCTGAGGGTGATTGTTTGTAGTCCGATTTCCTTTCCTGTCCATAGAGGTATTTAAAACCATATTAAAATCCCCAAACATAATAATAGAGTCTAGTGTTGCTTGTAAAGTTGATAAATTCTTAAATATATTTTCAAAGAAGCTTGGATCATCATTATTTGGACCGTATAGGTTAATAAGCCATATCTGTTAATTGTCCAATAACATATTTAAAATCATCCATCTACCTTGATGATCTGTTTGGACAATTTGCACATTTGGATCAAAATTACTGTTAATTAATATCATCACCCCTTTTTAATTTCTTTGCCTATGGGAGAAATATATTTTGTCCCCCCAGTCCTTTTTCCACAAAACATCATCTAAAATTGTTGAATGAGTTTCCTGTAAACAATAGATATTATATCCCTTCTCTTTTAGCCAGGTAAATACTGATCGTCTTTTCTCATTATCTGCTAAGCCATTACAATTGTAACTGGCTATACTTATTTCACCACTTACCACAATGAGACCCAACTTCCAATTCTATTTATCAAAATATATGTTTGTAAACGTACCATTAAAAAGTAACATGATGATTGAGTGTCTATATAGCCGTACCATGATATTGCATTGCCACTAAGTTAACCTCCAATTGGTCCCCACTATTCAACCCGCTAAAACACCTCCTCATCCCGAGTTGGGTTGTCATCCCAATGCCCGGCAGACCACCCCGACCCCCAGGATCCCACAGCTCCGGAGAGACCGGTACCAATCCTTCGAAAAGAGCACACAGTGCCACCCACAGAACAGAAGCAGATTACTGCCAAATGCATTTCCATCGCCCTCACCTCGATTTGTATTATATATAGCCATAAAAAAATATATATATATTTTAAAAATCCTGTTTATCTTATTTTCCATAATTAGCTATTAATATTTGTAGTAATGTAGGCAATTTATGCAAAGGATTTTTACCTCTCACCAGTCTCGCCATTACCAAAATTACATTATGGCAAGCAATTATTATATTAGTAAACAATTATTGTGAATCATCATATATTGTTCCTAACATCTTATACTCCCTCGCAACAGTTGTGGGACAACACACACCACACACCACACACCACACACACACACACACACACACACACACACACACACACACACACACACACACACACACACACACACACACACACACACACACACACACACACACACACACACACACACACACACTCTCAACCCCTTTCCCCCCAAAACAACCATAGACTGAGATTCTCAACAATTGCACCATTCCAGAGCTCGACTCAAGAAAGGTCTTGATTTACGAATGCATATACAGTGGGGCAAAAAAGTATTTAGTCAGCCACCAATTGTGCAAGTTATCCCACTTAAAAAGATGAGAGAGGCCTGTAATTTTCATCATAGGTACACTTCAACTATGACAGACAAAATGAGAAAAAAAATCCAGAAAATCACATTGTAGGATTTTTAATGAATTTATTAGCATATTATGGTGGAAAATAAGTATTTGGTCACCTACAAACAAGCAAGATTTCTGGCTCTCACAGACCTGTAACTTGACTTACACACAAAGCCCACCGACCACAACACCCTGCTATGTGTGGACAGTATGTGTCCCCTTCCCCTCAAGAATGGTTTACCATACAGCCAGTTGTGCAGGGTTAAATGCATCTGTGGCCAACAGTCAGATTTGGACACCAATGCTAAGAATATTACAGACAAATTCAAAATGAGAGACTACAAGGAAAATAAACTCTTGCCGATGCAATTTTAAAAATATCCCAAAAACCAAGAGAGGAACTGCTCATAACTAAACCAAAGAAGAAAAACAACGCAACAGTCTTCTGGACGAAATACACCAAGTGTTCTGAGAAAATGAAAGCAATCCTGAAAAATCACTGGCATATTCTCTTCAAGGAACCCCTATTGGTGGTCTACAAGCGTGGCCACAAAATAGGTGACAGCCAAGTGAGAGCTGACCTGAGCTCACTCCAACATTCTTGGCATTCCAAATGGGATTTACATGTGGCTCATGTGCACAGTGCAACAGCACTATGAAAACATCCTTCTTCAGATACCAACACACATGTTGAAAAATCCCTGTTAGGGGTGGCATCTCATGCAAGACAAAGTCATCTATCTCATCACCTGTCCATGTGAGAAAGCCTATGTAGGACAAACGAAAAGACAACAAAAAAACACATAGCTGAATACTGCAGCTCAATCAGGTGTAAGAACACTGACTACCCAGTAGCAGCCAGTGGTGGAAAAAGTACTAAATTGTCATACTTAAGTAAAAGTAAATACTACACATCAAATTCCTTATATTATGCAAACCTGACGGCACAATACATTTATAAAAAAATAAAATAAAAAAACGACAGATGGAGCACACTCCAACACTCAGACATAATTTACAAACGAAGCATTTGTGTTTCGTGAGTCTGCCAGATCAGATGAGGTACGGATGACCATGAATGTTCTCTTGATAAGTGTGTGAATTGGACAATGTTCTTGTCAAAATGAAACAAGTACTTTTGGATGTCAGGGAAAATGTATGGAGTAAAAAGTACATTATTTTCTTTCGGAATGTAGTGAAGTAAAAGTAAAAGTTGCCAAAAATATAAATAGTAAAATAAAGTACAGATACCCCCCAAAATACTTAAGTAGTATTTTAAAGTATTTTTACTTAAGTATTTTACACCACTGCTTCATACCCAAGATGACACGAGCCTGTAATCGCTTCCAAACAAACAAAGTACTGAGTAAAGGATCTGAATACTTATGTAAATTTGATATTTCATTTTTATAAATTTGCCAACATTTCTAAAAACCTGTTTTTGCTTTGTCGTTATGAGGTATGTGTGTAGATCGATAATAGATATCTTTTTTAAAGCAATTTTATAATAAGTCTGTAACGTAACGAAATGTGGAAAAAGTCAAGGGGCCTGAATACTTTCCGAATGCACTGTATGTATGCGGACGCCTTCACTATCTCTGTCAATAACCTCTTTGTACAGGTATTTGGTATTTAGTATTTTATTTGGATCTCCATTAGCTGTTGCAAAAGCAGCAGCTACTCTAACCTGGGGTCCACACAAAACATGAAACATAATACAGAACATCATTAGACAAGAACAGCTCAAGGACAGAACTACATACATTTTTAAAAAGGCACACGTAGCCTACATATCAATGCACACACACAAACTATCTAGGTCAAATAGGGGAGAGGCGCTGTGCCGCGAGGTGTTCCTTTATCTGTTTTTTGAAACCAGGTTTGCTGTTTATTTGAGAAATATGAGATGGAAGGAAGTTCCATGCAATAGGGGCTCTATATAATATTGTACGTTTTCTTGAATTTGTTCAGGATTTGGTGACTATGAAAAGACCCCTGGTGGCATGTCTGGTGGGATAAGTGTGTGTGTCAGAGCTGTGTGTAAGTTGACTATGCAAACTATTTGGGATTTTCAACACATTAATGTTTCTTACAGGTGAGACTTGTGTGTGTGTTCAGATGTAGAAATTCCACATTTGTCTGTATGGAAAAGAGGATGCTTTATGTAGACCTCTTATAAAGAACCGATACCTCACCTGACATGTACTGTATGAAAAGTGTGGGTTGTTACATGCACAATGTTCCATAAGGATCCTGATCAAGTATTCAAGTGTGTGAGTAGGCTATCTTAGGACAACAACAAGCTCACAGGATCAAGCCCAGGGCTTTCAGTCTTCTTTTTATACTCAGCTCTATCACTCTCTTTCTTTGCTCTCCTTTTTCATCGCCCTCTCATGACACTCATCCTGTATCTGTTCTATGAGACTTGTTTCATTCCTTCCTTTTTCCTCATGTGGCGAGGAGGAGGAGGAGTAGAGAGGCTGAGACTTAGCCATGGGTTTGTTATTCAAGAGAGAGGAATCTCTCTTGGGATTTTCAGGACTGTTGTGACTACTGGGATATGTTCTGCCCATTTATGCCATACTCAAGGCAAACCCAATATAATCCTTATTTTCTAACAAACTGAGTAAATTTACTGTATTACTTACAGCAGCGGTCAGGCTAAAATCCAGTGTTTGTAAATCGCATTGAGAATAAAGGAAATCTTCAGTCAGTCTTATGGGCTGCAGCTGTAAGCACAGCATTAATATGGCATGTATTTGGCATGTATTTTATTTAACTAATTGGTCTTGTAAGTTCTCAATACATAGAACTGGTTGTGTAAGATTCTTAGCTTTGGGTAAATGTATGTGGAGTCATTGAGAGCGATAGTTTATTTAATGGTATTGCTGCAGAGTTCACAACTGTCAGCAAGGTCAGCAACGAGTAATGATGGAAGATAATGTAGGAACCATAGAAACCTGAGAGGTTGTTTTTTGGTCCGGGTGTGGTGTGTTTGTGTGCACAGGTATGTGTGTAAAAAGGGAGGGGGCATTGTTTGTCCATCATACATAAGGTATGAGTGAATTCATAATGAAAACCATTACATGAATATCTCTCTCTCTCTCTCTCTCTCTCTCTCTCTCTCTCTCTCTCTCTCTCTCTCTCTCTCTCTCTCTCTCTCTCTCTCTCTCTCTCTCTCTCTCTCTCTCTCTCTCTCTCTCTCTCTCTCTCTCTCTCTCTCTCTCTCTCTCTCTCTCTCTCTCTCTCTCTCTCTCTCTCTCTCTCTCTCTCTCTCTCTCTCTCTCTCTCTCTCTCTCTGTCTGTCTGTCTGTCTGTCTGTCTGTCTGTCTGTCTGTCTGTCTGTCTGTCTGTCTGTCTGTCTGTCTGTCTGTCAGTCAGTCACGGGCCCACTGCAGGGCTTAGAATGCCAGCGGCCACCATACCAACACACAGCGCTTTAAAGGGAGTCCCCCTGTCCCCCAGCTACCCTGCCCTCTGAGTATACAGCATGACTCCCTTCCTCACCATGGGCCCATCTGATCTGGTCACTCTCCTTGGTCTCCACCACACCTGTGTATTCTGCAGTGATTTCCTTTAGTGGGTTGTTCTGCTGGGGTTGGTGGTCTGCAGTGATCTCCTTTAGTGGGTTGTTCTCCTGGGGTTGGTGGTGTGCAGTGATCTCCTTTAGTGGGTTGTTCTGCTGGGGTTGGTGGTGTGCAGTGATCTCCTTTAGTGGGTTGTTCTCCTGGGGTTGGTGGTGTGCAGTGATCTCCTTTAGTGGGTTGTTCTCCTGGGGTTGCTGGTCTGCAGTGATCTCCTTTAGTGGGTTGTTCTCCTGGGGTTGGTGGTGTGCAGTGATCTCCTTTAGTGGGTTGTTCTCCTGGGGTTGCTGGTCTGCAGTGATCTCCTTTAGTGGGTTGTTCTCCTGGGGTTGCTGGTCTGCAATGATCTCCTTTAGTGGGTTGTTCTCCTGGGGTTGCTGGTCTGCAGTGATCTCCTTTAGTGGGTTGTTCTGCTGGGGTTGCTGGTCTGCAGTGATCTCCTTTAGTGGGTTGTTCTCCTGGGGTTGCTGGTCTGCAGTGATCTCCTTTAGTGGGTTGTTCTGCGGGGGTTGGTGGTCTGCAGTGATCTCCTTTAGTGGGTTGTTCTCCTGGGGTTGGTGCAGAGGAAATGTGCATCATAACCTTTTGCTTGGGATTTTTCAAAGATATTCACATCTGAGGATGAGTGGCAGGCACATCACGACTAGCCTCCTAATTCTGGAAGCACAGAAAACTATTTCCTAAAATATCCACTAACTTGACACCTGATTTTCTGGAAGTCTCATCAGTAACATAGACAAAGAATCAAATAAAATATTATTTGTCACATGCTTCGTAAACAACAAGTGTAGACTAACATTGAAAAGCTTACTTACGAGTCCTTTTCCAACAATACAGAGTTAAAGAAAAAAGAATTGAAATAGTGACACAAGGAATTAATACACAGTGAATAACGAATAACGATAACATGACCATATACAGGGAGTACCAGTACCAAGTGGATGTAATAATTTGATAAGTAATAACACTATATGATAAAGGAAGACCAGGATTCATTATTTTTCTTGGTTTTGTCTGGAAATAGCCATTAGTCTTGGGTCAAAACCATTCTGGTTATTGCTGTACTGCTGTTCCAGGCAGTTTGCTCTTGCTATACAGACTTTGAGACAAAATACCTAACTCATTGACACCCCAGAGACGGAAGATCCAGGTTGTGGGGTCCAGTCCACAAACAAATGATGTCACACAGGGCATAATCATTTACTGGTTAGAGGAAATCCCAGTGGAGGACTTAGTAAAATGAGACAGGAGATGTAGTGGTGTAGTAAGGTGTTGTGGCTTGTCTCCACTATTGACTAGTGCTTTAACGGTACTAAGTAAGACAATCCGTTTAAGGCCCAATAAAGTATTGTGGTTATCTAATGATTCCTTAAAGGTGTCAATTCTAACTTTCCTTACAGGTGTGTGTGTGGTTGTCAGTACATCTCTATTTAGCTTGTAATATTGCATGGGGTTAAATTACAATGGAAAAACTTTACCCTAAATGTACAATAATATACAGTAAATCTCTTGTTGAATACATGGAGTGACTATGGGTCATGAGAATAAGATTGTGCAGAGGAAATACATTTTATAAATCTAAATAAATGTTCTGACTAGGTTGCATGAAACATTGCCCATTGACTGCGTCATAACCACTTTTCCCTTCCATTGAATCGATGCATCAACGGCTCCCTCTGGATCACAATATTTCAACAGTTTAGATAACAGACAAACACTTATTTTCTTCAAATAAACCTCTCCCACTTCTTAGTGTGGTTTGTATGTACTGTATCTGCCGTCTTAAGTATTGGCGCGGTGAGAAGTATGATTGTGGTTTCCAAGTTGGAGGACACTCACAGTGTAAGTGTAGAAGTGACCTAAGTTCAAAATTAAAATATGCAGTCACTTATTTGTGATCATAAAAAGTGACTCCACTGAAATACTCATGTTTATGGCACTAAAATATCTCTCTATTAGCCACTGACAAGTGTCACGCCCTGGCCTTATTATTCTTTGTTTTCTTTATTATTTTAGTTAGGTCAGGGTGTGACATGGGGAATGTTTATGTTTTGTTGTTTTGGGTGTTTATTTGGTAATGGGGTTAATGGGTGTAGTATATGGTTTTGTGTTGAGTGTAGATGTTTAGCATTGTCTATGGTGGTTAGTTATCTAGGAGAGTCTATGGTTACCTGAATGAGTTCCCAATTAGAGACAGCTGATTTCGGTTGTCTCTGATTGGGAGCCTTATTTAGGGTAGCCATAGGCTCTCATTGGTTGTGGGTAATTGTCTATGTAAGAACGTTTGTAGCCTGTTTGTATGTGCACAACGTTTGTAGCTTCACGGTCGTTTTGTTGTTTTGTTAAAGTGTTTTGTTCGTGTTCATCTTCGTGTTGTTATAATAAAAGAAGATGGCTTATTTTCCAAGTGCTGCATTTTGGTCCGTTAATCCGCCACACGATCGTGACAACAAGTCACTAATATATCTCTCTATTTGCCACTGACAAGTCACTAATACATCTCTCTATTTGCCACTGACAAGTCACTAAAATATCTCTCTATTTGCCACTGACAAGTCACTAATATATCTCTCTATTAGCCACTGACAAGTCACTAATATATCTCTCTATTAGCCACTGACAAGTCACTAATATATCTCTCTATTTGCCACTGACAAGTCACTAATATATCTCTCTATTTGCCACTGACAAGTCACTAAAATATCTCTCTATTTGCCACTGACAAGTCACTAATATATCTCTCTATTAGCCACTGACAAGTCACTAATATATCTCTCTATTAGCCACTGGCAAGTCACTAATATATCTCTCTATTTGCCACTGACAAGTCACTAATATATCTCTCTATTTGCCACTGACAAGTCTTATATTTTAGTGTATACCAGACCGTGAGCATGTGAATGTGTGTGTATGCATGTGTGTGTGTTTGGTTGCATGTGTGTGTGCATGTTTGTGTGTGTGAGTGTGTGTGTGTTTGTATGTGTGTGTGTGTGCCTGCGTGTGTGTGTGTTTGGTTACATGTGTGTGTGTCTGTTTTTGTATGTGTGTGTGTGTGTGTGTGTGTGTGTTTGTATGTGTGTGTGTGTGTTTGTATGTGTGTGTGTGCCTGCGTGTGTGTGTGTTTGGTTGCATGTGTGTGTGTCTGTTTGTATGTGTGTGTGTGTGTGTGTGTGTTTGTATGTGTGTGTGTGTGTGTGTTTGTATGTGTGTGTGTGTGTTTGTATGTGTGTGTGTGCCTGCGTGTGTGTGTGTTTGGTTGCATGTGTGTGCATGTTTGTGTGTGTGTGTGTGTGTGTGTTTGTATGTGTGTGTGTGTGTGTGTTTGTATGTGTGTGTGTGCCTGCGTGTGTGTGTGTTTGGTTGCATGTGTGTGTGTCTGTTTGTATGTGTGTGTGTGTGTGTGTGTGTGTGTTTGTATGTGTGTGTGTGTGTTTGTATGTGTGTGTGTGCCTGCGTGTGTGTGTGTTTGGTTGCATGTGTGTGTGCATGTTTGTGTGTGTGTGTGTGTGTTTGTATGTGTGTGTGTGTGTGTGTTTGTATGTGTGTGTGTTTGTATGTGTGTGTGTGCCTGCGTGTGTGTGTGTTTGTTTGCATGTGTGTGTGCATGTGTGTGTGTGTGTGTGTGTGTGTGTGTGTGTGTGTGTGTTTGTATGTGTGTGTGTGCCTGCGTGTGTGTGACAGGTGATAAACATACCATTGAGACCCGCTGTATCACCTTCAGAATGATGAGCTCTGGCCTCTCTTACTGCCTTCCTGTTGTTGTCACCAGCTCTATAGCTGAGCTCCTGAATCATGTCAACAACAGAGTGGGAGAAAGGTTGCTTTGTTATGAATGAGTGGGGGGTGTTTGAGTTAGACTGTTTGAAGCTCAATGCAATTGTTTATGTATTGTATTGTAATTGTATTTATCTTCCTGTGCCAGGTACTGGGTTGAGATAAATACACTGTAAGAGAATGTTGTGGAGAGTTTCTGAATGCAACATATCCTTTTTATGTTTTGACCTTAAAAGCATTCCATGAAAGAATGTCATTTAATTTGACAAATCAGTTGCAAATATGTTACATCATTTTTTATTTTTTTGCATATGATGTCATGATGTTGTAGACATTACATCATCTGCAAGACAAGTTAAACTGTAGATCGAAAGATAAAACCAAGCCATAAAGGGTTGACATTTGTGTTACCTATTCCTGGAAAGATGAGTCCTGTCTACACATCCTTTCATTCAATAGTTGAAATTCTTCACATTCCAGACAGATAATTGCAACCTATGACACTGACTAGAGCTATGGTATGTGTAGAACATACACATGACATGATTCTTATTCAGCTCATAAACAGTCACACATGTACCAAAGTAATGTAGACGAAAACTGTGAATCCTCATTACAGTATTGTTTTCGTATTTACCATCTATAGCCGTCCTGTCTGCTATGATGTCACACTGTGTTGTCACTCTGCTTCCTGCCTTGGGTCCTTCTAAAATGTGAGCATACCTGTAAATACACTTTTTTAATGACCACTAAATTCATTGTTAACTAGATTTTTTTCTGAAGAGATTAAGTTTACTATTCCAAAGTCAATCCAATGCATGCCACATATAATATACTGTCAATTGTTTAAGAATATGAATGGTCATAATTTAAGTTATTTGCAAAAAGTATGCCTAGAGAAAATATTTTGCTCCACACTAGACTATAACACTAGGCTACCACTCAGGTTGCGCAATGAACAGCGATGACAATACATCCCCACTCAGCTGTAAAATAGAACCATATGACCATTGATTAAAAGACAACAACCAAAAATCCAGTGTAGGTCCATGAGGACATTCTGCCCCCTCCCTGCACTTCTCACAGAGTTAAAGCTTGACTCTATCTCTGCAGGTTGATAGTAGGACAGTGGCCAGTGGTAGGTCAGCTGCTGTGGCTGTTTTGTCTCTCTCTCTAACTCTCTCTCTCTGTGTGGAGGGCTGCAGTGAGGCGGGGTGCAGAGGAGATGTACCCTGTGCCCTGGCTCTGCGGCGTCCATGTCACTTTGGGAGCCTCAGGCCGGCTCCCATACATACCCTCTCTGGGTCTGTTGACCCTATTGTCTCCTGCGTCACCATGCCTCACCCAGTGAACAAAGGCCGTCTGGCTCCAAGCTTCAATATTGCAGCAAACTAAAAACCAACCATCAGAGCTGATTCATTCACATCTGCTCAGTGGCGCGACAAGGACAGGGCTTTAGGTGGGAAAGAGGGCAGAATAAAGTTCACTTTTCCCCGGGTACCAAGAGAACAGGACAGGACACTACAAGTTCACTGGAGCCGCAGCTGTGGCAAGTTGCCCATTTGATAACGTTTAACCATCATACCTTACATATGTAAACATTTGGGTTATGGGTGTGTTATTGCTAGTTTTCATGGATGGTTGATTTGGTAGCATTTGGTGGCTAGTGGAACAGTGCTTTAGCGAGACTACAACAAGACCATTTTGCTTTGTGTTTCTGTTGTGCTACAGTGTTTGATTATTATGGATAATAAAGGGGAACATGCAGAGTACAAAAGTTCTAAAAGGCGGTTCATGTTTAAGCTGTGTACCTTGTGTACTGTACAGACCTTGTGTATGGACTGTAAATTGACTTTACCACGATGGCTGGCTGTTCTTTTGGCATTATTTAGATTTTGACATGCAACAGCTTTTCAGCTGAAATGAAAACATTGTGATAACTGTGTGGTGAGGGGCAGGACTTTTGGGAAGTTTCGCTTCTTTCCACCCATCTGTTTTTAACACCTCTCTCTCTCTCTCTCTCTCTTTTCCACCTTCCCTGTCCCCCTGCATCTCTCTCTCCCTTTCACGCTCTCTGTTTCCTCCACCCTCCCTGTCCCCCTGCATCCATCCATTAATTCT
Source organism: Salvelinus fontinalis (assembly GCF_029448725.1). Lineage (NCBI taxonomy): Eukaryota > Metazoa > Chordata > Actinopteri > Salmoniformes > Salmonidae > Salvelinus > Salvelinus fontinalis. The sequence continues at coordinate 21,850,401 of NC_074687.1, forward strand.
ATCTACAGCGCTACGGACCTATCATGGGGGACTGGAGCTTTCTGGGTAATATTTTAGAGGAAGTGAATGAGCACTCAACGGTGATTGGCCGGGTGTGGCTCACGGTCCTCTTCATCTTTCGCATCCTCATCCTGGGTACGGCAGCAGAGTTTGTGTGGGGTGACGAGCAGTCGGACTACGTCTGTAACACGCAGCAGCCCGGTTGTGAGAACGTGTGTTACGACGAGGCCTTCCCCATCTCTCACATCCGCCTGTGGGTTCTGCAGATCATCTTCGTGTCCACGCCATCTCTGGTGTACGTAGGCCATGCCGTGCACCACGTCCACATGGAGGAGAAACGCAAGGAGCGCGAAGAGGCCGAGCTGAGTCGCCAGCAGGAGCTGAGTGAGGAGCGGCTGCCTCTAGCGCCTGACCAGGGCAGTGTGCGCACCACCAAGGAGGCCAGCACCAAGGGCAGCAAGAAGTTCAGGCTGGAAGGCACCCTGCTGAGGACCTATATCTGCCACATAATCTTCAAAACGCTGTTTGAGGTGGGCTTCGTCGTGGGCCAGTACTTCCTGTACGGCTTCCGCATCCTGCCGCTGTACAAGTGCAGCCGCTGGCCCTGCCCCAACACTGTGGATTGCTTCGTGTCGCGCCCCACAGAGAAGACTGTCTTCATCATATTCATGCTGGCCGTGGCCTGCGTCTCCCTCTTCCTCAACTTCGTGGAGATTAGTCACCTGAGCCTGAAGAAGATCCGCTTTGTCTTCTGCAAGCCAGCCCCGGGGCCAGCCCAGGGTGAGGGCCCAAGCCCCCTGCCCTCTCCAGTGGGGGTCCTCAAGAGCCTGCCCCCCCTGGCCATGCCTTACTTCCAGAGGACAAAAGGCTACAGGCTGCTGGAGGAGGAGACCCACCCCTACCCCCTGGCGGAGGCATGCATGGAGGCAGGGAGGCTAATCCCTCTGGCCCCGCCCTTTCAGTGCAAGGAGGAGAAAGCGGAGGAACTGGGGCACATGGAGGACATTTCGAAGGTGTACGATGGTACCTTGCCTTCCTACGTCCAGACCACAGAGATAGGGGAGGAAACACTACCACTACAGCAAGAGAAGGAGGAGCAGCAGGAGGAGGAGGTGGAGGATGAAGAGGAGGAGGTGGTGAAGGAGGTGGATGTGGTGGATGGAGTGACAGAAGAGGATGTGGTGGATGGAGTGGTAGAAGAGGATGTGGTGGAGGATGTGGTGGATGGAGTGGCAGAAGAGGATGTGGTGGATGGAGTGACAGAAGATGATGTGGTGGATGGGGTGGTGGAGGATGGAGTGGTAGAGAAAGTGGTAGATGGGGGGGTGGAAAGGAAGAAAGAGGAAGAGGAGTGTGAGGAGGATGCAGTGGAGGAGGTTGTTGAGAATGTGGGGGAGGTGGTGGAGGAGGAAGTGGTGGATGGGGACGGGGGACCTTCAACCAAGGTGGGGATGGAGGCGATGGATACGATAGAGGACACAAGACCACTGAGCAGATTGAGCAAAGCCAGCAGCAGGGCCAGGTCAGACGATCTCACCGTATAAACCTGTGAGAGAACACACACACACAAACACTGAACACAGGAGAACACACACACACAAACACTGAACACAGGAGAACACACACATCTAGCTCAAGACAACAAACACTTATTACCATTAGGACGTGGGTAACATCACTCAATAAGGCAACAAAAACATCTGTGCTCCTTTGTGAGATAAGTGAATATTATAAAAAGGTGTGTTTTAAGAGAGGAGGGATAGACTTTTTTATTAAGTTAGTTATATGAAACCAAATGTAGAAAGGACAAACATGCAAAGAGGGGAAAAATATTTTTTACTTGATGAAAATCCATGCTGTCGACCTTTTTCTATAGAAAGACTTTCAACAATTACCAATGAAAGATTACTAATGTTTACATATTCTGTGGGGTTGAATAGGTAGGGGGAAGAGATTGATCAGATATTGTTGTGTGTCTGCACAGCAGTAAAATGACTGTAGGCAGGCAATCACTTTCATATGTAGCTGCAAATATGTTGCAGGTGGAAGGGCTGTTCCACACCAAGTCCGTTGCACAGAAAACGTATGACTCTTTAACACCAAGTTGATAGTCCATTTTTGGATTGAAAATAGTTATTTTTGCACAATTTGTTTTAGAGGATATAGAACTGTGCAAGGCCTATATAAACATGATATCACCTAAACTACACATCGATTTACTCTTCTTTCAATTGAAGGCAGATTTGCAATAAAGTACAAGAGCATATTTGTCCTTTTCATGTTTCTATACAGACTAGTACAGCTCAAAAGCAGAGTAGTAGAGAAAAACAAACCAGAAAAGGACCAGATGTTACTGGTCTCTTTTCAATGGGATTTTACATGTGATCTTGCGGATTGCTTATATCTTTCCTTGCCTATATAATAAGTGGGCACTGTGCAAATGTTGTCTGTCTGAAAAGAGAGGAGTGCTGGTTTTGCCCGATCACAGACTGGACCATAGTAACGACCTCACGGCAAATCCTCTCTTTCCGCGCTGTACAAACCGGCGTCAGGGCGATAAAGATCACGCACGATCAGCACAAAGTATTGTTGAGCCACAGACAATAAAATAAACCACTCATATATGAAAACAAGCATCCTTGACATTGTTGTGGGGGGGAATCATTTTACTTGATTTTATTTGCTCTTGATGGGCTTTTCCCCTGTACAAATATGAAATAGTTATGGTAATGTTTACAACATTTTCTAAAAAAAAAACCTAGAAAAGGAGAATCTTATTGTACATAAAGTATAATTGTATCTGATGTCTAATAGCAAACATTATGTTGAGAACACAGTTTAAATTATGATATAATCTATAGCTAAATTATTATTACTATGATGACAATCGTTCGCTTATTCAATATAGAAACTACCAGTTATTTATTTAAACCCTAGAAAAAACTTCCATAACTCTGCTACAGTCACTGTTTCAGTAGGGAAAATGAAGTGCATTTCAAAACCTGAGCATTATTTCCATAATTACCAAAGACTTGCATTTCTGAACCTTTTGATCTGTCTTCTCTCTGTCCCAGAGATGTTCTGTTTTTGTATTATTAAGTTGTACAAGAGCAGAAGTTTATCTTACAAGTACTTAAAACAAATCTAACAAAAACAATGCCCAATGAAAGGGATGCTTTAAAGTACGACCAAATATTTATCTATTTTTCTCTTGCGCTCTCTGCTTTATTTAAATTGCTTGGCTATGTTGCTTTCTAGTGTATCATTTTTCAGTGCTTTATCTGTAATGTACATTCTCAAATGTCTTTGTAAAGGTTAAAGTGCTTACGTAGCACTGGGAAAACTGTGAATGTCATGTTTTTAATGTCATGTTTAAGATATTTATCTTTAGCATTCAAATAATCCTTTGTGTACTGTATGTAAAATCCCCCTTAATTTTTGGGGGAAATGTAGAGTATGTCTGCAAACAGGTGTACTTGCTTCTCAGTCAGTGCTGTGCCTTAAAGCCAAGCATTGGGGTTGTTCTGTGCAAAAGTGTGTTTATATAGTGGCACAGATTATAAAATGGTGCAAAAAAGCCACACACAGAGACACACACTCACACACATGCACACACACACATGCATACACATGTGCATGCAAACGCAACACACTTCCTGTGTTGGTTTTGGGGGTATGATCAAATGGCTCTAGACAAACTCTGACAGAAAGGCAGCTTTGACCACTTTGTGATCCCCAGATACTCCTTTGCCTCCCATAAGCCAAAGCTGTGACAACCTTGTGAATGAGACGACAGGCATTTCACAATTGCAAAATAGTTTAGCACATTTCAACACTGTAAAATATATTCCAAAACTGGGGCATGTTTGTTTTTGATTTAAAACAGTTCCCCTTGCTTTATTGTTCTAAAAAACTCTTGATTAATCTTTGGAAAGAAAATAACCCTTTTTACTAACTTGTAGTCCTTATGCTCCTAGTTGTGTTTTTACTAACTTGTAGTCCTTATGCTCCTAGTTGTGTTTTTACTAACTTGTAGTCCTTATGCTCCTAGTTGTGTTTTTACTAACTTGTAGTCCTTATGCTCCTAGTTGTGTTTTTACTAACTTGTAGTCCTTATGCTCCTAGTTGTGTTTTTACTAACTTGTAGTCCTTATGCTCCTAGTTGTGTTTTTACTAACTTGTAGTCCTTATGCTCCTAGTTGTGTTTTTACTAACTTGTAGTCCTTATGCTCCTAGTTGTGTTTTTACTAACTTGTAGTCCTTATGCTCCTAGTTGTGTTTTTACTAACTTGTAGTCCTTATGCTCCTAGTTGTGTTTTTACTAACTTGTAGTCCTTATGCTCCTAGTTGTGTTTTTACTAACTTGTAGTCCTTATGCTACTAGTTGTGTTTTTACTAACTTGTAGTCCTTATGCTCCTAGTTGTGTGGCAGTATCATCTTTTGGAAAGTGAACCAAGGCAATAAAAGGTCACACAAGAAGTATTGTGTCATCGCATCTATGCAAACTTCTCACACACACACACACACACACACACACACACACACACACACACACACACACACACACACACACACACACACACACACACACACACACACACACACACTATGCTGACATCTGATGCTTTGCAGCCTATTGCCACAGTACATTACTATCCAGAGTATTCTAAATGTACATGGTTAAACTTGTATCAAGTATTAGTGAGTATCTACTGCCCTCTGTTGGTAAAGATAGTGACTCAGTAATTTTCGTTAGAAACAGCTTCACTAAATACTAAACAATAAGCCCTGCTGAGTGTTAATATACTGGTTATCAGCTTACTTTAATACATTAGTTGAAGAGATTGATGAGTACATCAAAAGTGACCGCTGATCTGTATAGACCAAACTCATACCAGGTCACATGTTGAATATACACTTTAAAAGTGTCAATAGTGTACTAAAATACTGACAAAACTCTCCATAAAAAAACAAATGGAACAGAGGAAATCCTGCTAAGTCACACCTCACAAGTGTGAACTGGTTTGTACTACTGTACCTACAGTGCCATCAGAAAGTATTCACACCCCTTTACTTTTTCTAAATTTTGTTCTGTTACAGCCTGAATTTAAAATGGGTAACATTTTGATTTTGTGTCACTGATCTACACACAATACCCCAAAATGTCAAGGTCGAATTTGGTTTTATTAAAAAATGTTAAATTAATAACAAAAGTAAAAGCTGAAATATCTTGAGTCAATATGTATTCAACCCCTTTGTTATGGCAAGCCTAAATTACTTCAGGAGTAAAAAAATGTGTTTAACAAATCACATAATAAGTTGCATGGACTCATTCCATGCTCAATAACAGTGGTTAGCATGATTTTTGAATGACTAACCCATCTCTGTACCCCACACATACAATTATCTGTTAAGGTCCCTCAATCGAGTAGTCAATTTCAAACACAGATTCAAACACAGACAAGAGATATTTTTCAATTACTTGAAAAAAAGGGCACAGATTGGTAGAAAATAAAAGCAAACTGAATATCCCTTTGAGCATTGTGATGTTGTTAATTTGGCTTTGGATGGTGTATCAACACAGCCAGTCACTACAAAGAAACAGTCATCCTTCTTAACTCAGTTGTCGGAGAGGAAGGAAACTGCTCAGTGGTTTCACCATGAGGCCAATGTTGATTTTAAATCAGTCACAGAGTTTAATGGTTGTGATATGACAAATGAGGACGGATCAACAACATTGCAGTTACTCCACAATACTAACCTAAATGACAGAGTGAAAATAAGGAAGCCTGTACAGAACACAAATATTCCAAAATATGCATCCTGTTTGCAACAAGGCACTTAAATAATACTTTAAAAAATGTGGGAAAGAAATTCACTTTTTGGGGCTAATCCAACACACCACTTTATATTTTCAAGCATGGTGGTGGCTGCATAATGTTATGGGTATGCTTGTTATCGGCAATGACTAGGGAGTTTCTTAGGATAAAAATAAACAGAATCCAGCTATAAGCACAGGCAAAATCTTAGAGGAAAACCTGGTTCATTCTGTTTTCTAACAGACACTGTGAGACAAAATCCCCTTTCAGCAGGACAATAACCTAAAACACAAGGCTAAATCTACACTGGAGTTGCTTACCAAGATGACAGTGAATGTTCCTGAGTGGCCTTGTTACAGTTTTGACTTAAATCGGCTTGAAGATCTATGGCAAGACTTGAAAAATCGCTTTCTAGCAATGGTCAACAATCAATTTGATAGAGCTTGAAGAGTAAAATAAGTTTAAAAAATGCTAATACTATACAATCCAGGAGTTCAAAGCTCTTTGAGACTTACCCAGACTCACAACTGTAATTGCTGCCAAAGGTGATTCTACAAAGTATTGACTCAGGGGTGTGAATACTTATGTAAATGTGATGTTTTTTTCCAATACACTTGCAAACATTTCTAAAAACATGTTTTCACTTTGTCATTATGAGGTATTGTGTGTAGAAGGGTTGACAAAAAACATATATTTCATCCATTTTGATTTCAAGCTATAACACAACAACATTTGGAATAAGTCAAGGGGTGTGAATAATTTCTGAAGGCACTGTGCAAAGATTTCAGTAGCGGTACGTGGGTAAAATCACCGGAGAAGCCAAGCCAGGAAAAACAGCTAAATTACACCCTACTTGTTGTGATAATTGCGTTGTTTGCTCTATAACCTGTGAGTTCATATGCCTTGACACCATGATATTTAGGCCTAAGGCCAAGACAATAAGATGACACAGTGGCATAATAAATTCAACCACACCTTTTTCTTTCATCACAAAACTGGCAACATCTGTCCGGTAGAGTCCACAAAGCATATTGAATGTAGTAAACAGTTACATGACCTACAGCATAGTCGATCAAGTTAAAATTTCCGACATTTTCGGGGTACTAAACAACTTAGAACACCGGACAGTTACTGCAAGTTGCAAAGAAAACTGGAGCTGCCTCCACTATTCCAGCACCAATGCAACTTCAACATCATCAAATCACCTATGCTTACTTAGTCTAATACAGTGAGTGACAATTAAAAGATTCAAAAAACAATTTAGTCCAATCAATGTAAGCTAAATATCACGTGGCTGTCCATGGTACTGATTTCTTTCCTGTGTGTGTGTGTGTGTGTGTGTGTGTGTGTGTGTGTGTGTGTGTGTGTGTGTGTGAGTAGAAAAACATGTTGACTCACCCTACTTATAGAGAAGTTCATGAAACACATAGAGATGGAAGACAAATTATTTTATATGTCAAAACTTTAAAATATTGGACATGTTTGGGGGGAATATTGGCTTACCTTGGCATCCATGAATACACACCGCTGAAAGATTTTGGTATGTGTTTGTGCACGTGTTTCTGTGTGTGTGTGTGTATTGATTTATATATATTTTTTATTTATTTGCACACAAATAGTGTATCATTTGCATCAATACAAAACAATATGATGAAGGTTTAAAAGGTAAATAAAAATAATATGTGCAGGAGGGGCTTGTAGGCACCTCCCCCTTTTAATGTTTATAAAACAAAACCAAAAAAACATAATCACATTTTTAAGAAAGATAAACAAATAATTCGAGACTTACACAAAGAAGAAGGAAACAGATGATGCATTTTTATTTATTTATTTTATTTAACCAGGTAGGCTAGTTGAGAACAAGTTCTCATTTGCAACTGCGACCTGGCCAAGATAAAGCATAGCAGTGTGAACAGACAACAACACAGAGTTACACATGGAGTAAACAATAAACAAGTCAATAACATAGTAGGGGAAAAAAAGAAGAAAAAAAAGAGAATCTATATACAATGTGTGCAAAAGGCATGAGGAGGTAGGCAATAAATAGGCCATAGGAGCGAATAATTACAATTTAGCAGATTAACACTGGGGTGATAAATCCTCAGATGATCATGTGCAAATAGAGATACTGGTGTGCAAAAGAGCAGAAAAGTAAATAAATGAAAAGAGTATGGGGATGAAGTAGGTAAATTGGGTGGGCTATATACCGATGGACTATGTACAGCTGCAGCGATCGGTTAGCTGCTCAGATAGCTGATGTTTAAAGTTGTTGAGGGAGATAAAGGGGTAAAGAAGAAAAATATTAAATTGAAGTACAATGCATAATCAAAATAAAAGGGTAATAGGCAGAGAAATGATTGGGATGAGGCATTAAGTGGAATGTCCATTGGATATTTTTTTTATTTTTATTTGAAGGATTTAAAATTCAAAAGGCAATGCAAGCATTGCCATCATATGTAAAAGACTCTATAGACTTCATAAGCAAGATCTCACCAATAACGGATTTAACAGAAGATTATATTTTAGTCACATTAGATGTCGAGAGTCTATATTCCAGCATTCCCCATGTGGGAGGGCTGGCAGCCCTAGCTCACCATTTGGGAGACATTGATACTAACGAATATCCACCAACAAACTTCATTCTAGAGCTGGCTGAATATGTTTTGACGTTTAACTATTTCAGGATTGATGATGAATACTACCTCCAAACGAATGGAACATCGATGGGCTCCACATTCGCTCCGAGTTATGCTAACCACAATGTGGGTCTTTTTGAAGAACTTCTTGTTAATAATGAAAACGTAAATCCATTTTTGAATAAAGTCCTGGTATCGATATATTGACGGCATTTTTTGCATATGGAAAGGAACGGAAAAAGAGCTGTCAGATTTTATGGTATTACTTAATGACATTGACCTGTTATGAATTTTATGAATAATGACTAAATCATGTATACATTTAACGTAGAACTATAACTAACAGAATTCTACCCTGTCTCTGTATAATGATAAATAATGTTTGTCCAAAACAAAGAGGGACTGTTAGCAGTCAACAAAAGAGCACCAGTAAGCCAGTGACTCAGCCCCTGTAATAGGGTTAAAGGCAGAGAATCCCAGTGAAGAGAGGGGAACCGACTAGGCAGAGACAGCAAGGGCGGTTCGTTGCTCCAGAGCCTTTCCATTCACCTTCACACTCCTGGGCCAGACTACACTCAATCATATGACCTACTGAAGAGATGAGTCATCAGTAAAGACTTAAAGGTGGAGACCGAGTCTGCGTCTCTCACATGGGTAGGCAGCCCATTCAATGCAAGTGGAGCTCATTGAATGGTTTTTGTTTATTTTCTACATTGTAGATTAATAGTGAATACATCAAAACTATGAAATAACACATATGGAATCATGTAGTAACTGTCACACCCTTGTAAGGTTCTAGATTTATTTTATTTGTCAACCTTGTGTTCTGTTTCATTGTGTTCTTGATCCTAACCCTGTTTCTTTGTGTTCTTGAACGTAGCCCTGTCTTTTTGTTCATTGATTTCACCTGTGTTAGTGAATCACCTGGTCTCATCAGCTCCTTATTAGTTCAGTTCATACCTTTGTGAGGTATTGTTCATTTTGACTCTACTATGCCTTTTCCTAGCTCATTTGTGAGAACCAGTTATAGCCTTCAGTCCTAGTTTTAATTCACCTGCCTGTTTGAATACCTGTGAATGACCATTGCCTGCCTGTGACTATGATGCCTGCCTTCTGCGAAGGCGAAATAAACACTTGCTGCACTCTGCGTGTGAATCTACACCTTTTTCTCCTGAGTATTCATTACAACCCTAATCTGTTTCACCTCTCTTTCTGATTGTCTTCACCCCCCTCCAGGTGTCACCCATCTTCCCCATTATCCCCTGTGTATTTATATCTATGTTCTCTGTTTGTCTGTTGCCAATTCGTCTCGTTTGTCAAGTCAACCAGCGTTTTTTGTATCAGCTTTTCTCAAGTCTCTCTTTTCTCGTCCTCCTGGTTTTGACCCTTGCCTGTACTGACCCTGAGACCACCCGCCTGGAAATTTGACTTCGCTCGCACTTCCAGGGATTCCAACTTGCCTCAGAGTCATCGCGGAAGCCCCAGACGATCCCGAGAACCCGAGGCCTCCCGACCTTCCCCGAGAGTCGCCGGAGACGGCTGAGTCACCGCTTCTCGAGCCTATGCAACTAGGTAGGGTTGGGCTATCACCAGCGGAACGGCAAAACAGGATCAACACGAAGAGTTGTCTGTATTGTGGAACTCTTGGTCAATTTGTGTCCTCTTGTCCTTTAAAGAGATCAGGCTCACTTGTAGAAGCGAGTACTCTGGTGGGCCATATGGAGAACTTTCCTGCTTCCCTTGCTCTGTTCATGCCATTGTTCTGTTCATGCCATTCTGCTGTGGGTAGCCAGTCTAAATCTCTCCGGGTCCTCATTGAGTCTGGGGCTGATGAGTTTTTTGAACACTACCCTTGCTGCTTTCGACCTGAAAATCCCCACTCAGCCCCTCTCCACTCCCATGGTTGTTAGAGCACTGGATGGGCTCTCTGTAGGCTGGGTCACTCATGTTACCACTCCCATCAACCTACGGGTGTCAGAAAATCACAGAGAGACTATTGAATTCCTGCTCATCAAGTCTCCTCAGATACCTGTGGCATTGGGATTCTTCTGGCTCCAGCGACACAATTCCCTGATCAACTGGTCTACTGGTGCCATCATGGGCTGGAGTCCGCTCTGTGCCAGCTTCTTGCATTTGCCATGCTAGAGTGGGCATCCAGCCAGGACGGATGGTGCCGGCTCAGCGGTCCTGGTCTCCAGTTTGTCTCCTTGGTCTAGGATATCCTGCGCCAGCTCTACGCACGGTATCCAGTTCGCAAGCACAACCCAGTGCGGCCTGTGCCAGCTCCCCGCACTTGCCGTGCTACAGGGGGTATTCAGCCAGGGCGTGTTGTGGCAGCTCCCTGCACCAGGCATCCAGTACGTCTCCTCAGTCCGGTGAGACCTGTTCCGGCTCCATGTACGAAGCCTCCAGTTACAATCCATGGCCCGAAGCCTCCAGTGACGATCCATGGCACGAAGCCTCCAGTGATGATCCATGGCACGAAGCCTCCAGTGATGATCCATGGCACGAAGCCTGCAGTGACGATCCAGGGGAAGGGGCCTCCAGCAACGGTCCCCAGTCCTGAGCCTCCAACGAAGGTCCCCAGTCCGGAGCCTCCAGCGACGGTCCCCAGTCCGGAGCCTCCAGCGAAGGTCCCCAATCCGGAGCCTCCAGCGACGGTCTCCAGTCCGGAGCCTCCAATGAAGGTCCCCAGTCTGGAGCCTCCAACGAAGGTCCCCAGTCCGGAGCCTCCAACGAAGGTCCCCAGTCCGGAGCCTCCAGCGACGGTCCCCAATCCGGAGCCTCCAGCGACAGTCTCCAGTCCGGAGCCTCCAGCGACAGTCTCCAGTCCGGAGCCTCCAGCGATGGTCCCCAGTCCGGCGCCTCCAGCGACGGTCCCCTGTTCGGAGTCTCCAGCGACGGTCCCCAGTCCGGGGCTTGCAGAGAGGGTCCCCAGTCCGGGGCCGGCAGTGAGGGTCCCCAGTCCGGGGCCCGCAGCGACGGTTCCCAGTCCGGGGCCCGCAGAGAGGGTACCCAGTCCGGGGCCCGCAGAGAGGGTCCCCAGTCCATGGTCGGCGACGAGGTTCCCCGCACCAGAGGCATCACCAAAGTGGGGTGAGCCAGAGGGGGGGCTGGGTCTACGTCCCGCACCAGAGCCGCCACCGCGGATAGATGCCCACCCAGACTCTCCCCTATAGGCTCAGGTTTTGCGGCTGGAGTCAGCACCTTTGAGGGGGGGGGGGGGGTGTACTGTCACCTGTCACACCCTGACCTTAGAGAGCCTTTTTTATGTCTCTATTTGGTTTGGTCAGGGTGTGATTCGGTTGGGCATTCTATATTCTTTATTTCTATGATTTGTGTTTCTATGTTTTGGCCGGGTATGGTTCTCAATCACGGACAGCTGTCTATCGTTGTCTCTGATTGGGAATCATACTTAGGCAGCCTGTTTTGCTACCTTAGGCTGTGGGATGTTGTTTTTGTTAGCTCTGTGTAGCCTTCAAGACGTTACGTTCGTTGTTGTTTTGTTTGGTGTTCGGTTTTTTAATAAAGAAGCATGAACACGTACCACGCAGCACCTTGGTCTCATCCTTCTGACGAGCGTTACACCTACTCAATCCCCTCTCATTTGGCCCCACTTAACAGTAGAAGCATCAGACAAGGTTTCTTAAGACTGTTGGCATCTTGTGGAAGCCTTAGGAAGTGCAACATTACCAATATCCCACTGTATCTTCAATAGAAGCCGAGTTGAAAATTGACCAACCTCAGATTTCCCACTTCCTGGTTGGATTTTTTTCTCAGGTTTTTGCCTGCCTGATGAGTTCTGTTTTACTCACATACATCATTCAAACAGTTTTAGAAACTTCAGAGTGTTTTCTATCCAAATCCACTAATATTATGCATATTCTAGCTTTTTTAAATTTTTATATATTTTATTTTTTCATTTTCCAATTAACAACATTCAAGACAAACGTGAAAAGATATTAGACAACAATAGGACAAAGTGACAGTGACAGATGAGCGTAACAAAGAAAGAAAAAATAAAACAAATTATATATACAAACATACAATAAAAAATATATATATATAATGAGACATTGGATCATATCGGCTACCTGCTGTAGGCTACATATTATACATTACGTGTGAAACATTATATAAGGATAATATAGAGATTCATTCAATGTGATGTGGGGGGAGATTCTCCATATAGTCAATAAAAGGTTGCCAAATTCTGTAAAATGTATTTAACTTATTCCTCAAGCGGTAAGTAATTTTCTCCAGTGGGATACAACTATTAACTTCTGATAGCCACATTGCAACTGGCAGGGGGGAATCCAGTTTCCATTTCAAGGCGATACATTTCTTGGCAATCGCTAGCAATATTTCTGTTAGCTTTATAGTGTGGATTTGCCTAAGATTGGTGTTAGTAAAGTTGCCCAGTAGACAGACCTCTGGGTCTAAAGGGAATGCAACCCCATGAATTGAGGATATGGTATCGCATACCCCCTGCCAGAAACCGTGTAGTTTTGAACACTGCCAAGTGGAATGGAGGAATGTTCTTTCATCTGAGCCACATCTAAAACATAGGGAGGAGATATCAGGGTTGAACTTGTGCAGTCTAGATGGGGTGATATAGAGCTGATGGAGGAAATTAAACTGGATCAGTCTGTATCTGGAGTTCAATGTGGATGTAACACCATCCCTGCATAGGTCACTCTATAGTCCCTCATTAAGATCAATACCCAGATATTTTTCCCATCTAAGTCGGGGTTTATCTAGCCCAGACAGTGTTAGTCCTGACATAAGAGCATCGTAAACACGGGAAATGGTCTTGAACAGTGGTTGGTCTGCGTGGCAGAGTTGTTCAATAGGTGACATCTTAGGTAGGTTCCATTGTCCCTTGAGAGACACCCTAATAATGTTTCGTAGTTGTAGGTAGCTAAAGAAGTCCCTGTTAGGCAAGTGGTATTTCTGTTTCAGCTGATCAAAAGACATAAGAACTCCCTCCTCGTAACAATGTTCCAGAAGAGTGATCCCCTTATCAGACCACGGTCTAAAGTTACTATTCTGGAAAAACATAGGAATCAATCTATTGTTCCATAAAGGGGTTTTACGGGAAAGGAATCCCCCTCGTCCGAACAGCTCATGCAGTTTGCACCATGCCAGGACAGAATGTATGATTAAAGGGTTGTCTGTGATGGTTTTTATAGATTTTCTGTCCCATTTGTAAAACAATTCTGCCCCAGTGTCATCATTTACCTCAAGCTTTTCAATGTTCAACCATGAGGGAGAGGGACCCTTGTCAAACCTCTGAGCCAGAAACCTAGACTGTGCTGCCCAGTAGTAGATTCTAAAATTGGGGAGGTTTAAGCCCCCTTGACTGTAATCCAGGGTCCGTTTATCCAGGCCAACCCTAGGGGTTTTGCCGTGCCAGATAAACCGTCTGGTCATCTTGTCGGGAGAGGAAAAGAATGCTGCTGGAACAGGGATAGGGAGAGATTGAAACAGATATAGAAATCTGGGCAGGACATTCATTTTAATTACATTGATTCTACCCAGTAGAGTGAGAGGTAAGTCCATCCATTTACAAAGGTCACCCTCCACCTTTTGCAACAAACTGTCCAGATTGAGTTTATAGAGGTTGTTCAGGTTACCATCCACCATTATGCCCAAATATGTGAAGCCCATAGGTGACCATCTAAAAGGAAACTTGTGCTTGATGGTATGATGGTCAAAGACAGACAAAGGTAAGATTTCGCTTTTATCTAAATTGACCTTATATCCAGAGAAAGAAACTATAACACTGTAGTAGGATCTGCAAGTGAGAGAGGGAGTGTTCTGGGTTTGTTAGAAATAAGATAAGGTCGTCCGCAAAGAGTGATAATTTATGGGTATGGGGGCCCACCTCAAAGCCATGTATGTCAGGGCACATTCTAATAGCCTCAGCCAACGGTTCGATGGCGAGGGCAAAGAGGTGGGGGCTAATTGGGCAACCTTTTCTGTTCCCCCTATAGAGAGGGAAAGAGGAGGAAGTAATCCCATTGGTAGCAATCCTAGCTTTAGGAGATTTGTAGAGTGATTTTATCAAATTTACAAACACGGTACCTAAACCAAACTTTTCCAAGACGCGAAAGAGGTATGGCCATTCAACCCTATCAAAGGCCTTTTCAGCGTCGAGGGAGACTGCGACACTAGGTATTTTGTTTTTGTTAGCAAGGTGAATTCTATCAAAGAACCTTCTGAGATTATTGGAGGACAATCTATTAATTATGAAGCCAGTCTGATCTGGGTTGACCAACAGGGGAAGACATGACTCCAGTCTCTTAGATAGCATCTTGGTGACCAGTTTACAATCTGTGTTAAGGAGAGAGATTGGTCTATATGAGGCGCACTTTAGTGGATTTTTCCCTTTCGTGTGGATTACAGTAATCACTGCTTGAGAGAAAGACTCTGGAAAGCAGTTGTCTTCCCTGCCTTTTTTAAGTACCTCCATACGGTAGGGGACCAACAGCTCCCTAAATTCTTTATAGAACTCTGGAGGGAAGCCATCCTCCCCAGGAGGTTTATTAGAAGGTAAGGATTTAACGGCCCCCAACAATTCAGGAACTGAGAAGTGTTCACTCAGGCGCTCGCTGTCTTCCCCTGACAGGCATGGGAGGTTGAGAGAGGAGAGAAAGGAGTCGATCTCTGATAGATCATCGCTTGATTGGGAAGTGTAGAGGTCTTCATAGTATTTCTTTAAAGTATTATTAATTTCAGTAGGGTCGAAAGATATCTCATTAGTAAGAGTTTCTATAGCATTAATTGTCCTCTTACTTTCCTCTGCTTTCAGTTGCAATGCCAATACTTTGTGAGCTTTCTCTCCAAGCTCATAATAACGCTGTTTTGATTTAGTGATGGCCCTCTCAGCTTGATACGTGTTCAGAATATTATATTTCAGTTTTTTTTTAACCAAAAGCCTGTATAGATCTTTAGTTGGGCCTCTTTGGTAGGTTTTCTCTAGCTCTGAGATTTCAGATTCAAGGGCACTCAGTTCCGCACCGTGTTTTCTCTTCAGCCCTTTAGTATAGGAAATGATCTGTCCTCTCAGAAAATCTTCAATGTGTCCCAAAGAATGAAACTGTCAGGAGCGGAGGGTTTGTTTGTCAAAGTGAAAATATTGATCTGCTCTTTGATGAATGCACAAAATTCAGGTTGCTTTAGGAGTGTAGAATTTAGTCTCCATCTATATGCTCCATATTACCTTGGTAGGAATGGAGATTGATAATACCAGGGGAGAATGGTCACTAAGTAATCTGGGGAGATACTCGACATCTAACACTCTATGAAACAGTTGTGTCGACAGTAAAAAGTTATCTATGTGTGTGTGTGTCTTGTGTGGGTGTGAATAAAAAGAGTAGTCCCTATCCTGTGGGTGCAACTGTCTCCAGATGTCTAGTAAATTGAGATCTTTCATGAATGACATGGTGAGCTTGCTGGCTTTGGTAAGAAGTGAGGGTTTATCAGAGGACCTATCAAGAACTGTATCTAAACAAAAATTAAAATCTCCTCCAACCAGTAACCATCCTGGTGGTGCTTGAGCAACCTGAAGGAAGACATTCTGAATAAACATATGGTCATCGAAGTTAGGAGCATAGATATTCAATAGGGTCCAAGACTCTGAAAACATATGCCCCTGCACCAAAACAAACCTGCCAGAGGGATCAGAGATGGTGTTGTTGACGCAGAAGGGGATGTGTCTACTTATCAAAATTGCAGTTCCTCTTGCTTTGGAGTTAAAAGAGGATGCAAAAACTTGTCCTACCCATTCCCTCTTCAATTTCTTGTGTTCACTGGCTGTAAGATGTGTTTCTTGTAAAAACACAATGTCAGCCTTTAATTTCTTAATCACTAACCTTAGATTATTTTCATCAGATGACACTCATAGGACTTCATGTTACACAATACATGCATGTTTTGTTTGATTAAGTTCATAATTATATTAAAAAATCTGAGTTTACATTGAGGCGTTAGATTCATTAGTTGCAAAAACATCAAGTGACTTTGCATAGCCACATCGTTTCAACAGAAATACTCAACATAAATATAAATGATAATACAAGTAATACACATAGAATTATAGATATACCTCTCCTTAATGCAACCGCTGTGTCAGATTTCAAAAACCTTTACGGAAATATAAACCATGCAATAATCTGAGACGGAGCTCAGATGATTAGCCAAATTAGCCACCATGTTGGACTCAACAGAAACCAGAAAATACATGATAAATGTTTCCTTACCTTTGATGAATTCATCAGAATGCAGTCCTAGGAATCCCAGGTCCACAATAAATGCTTGATTTGTTCGTTCATGTCCGTTATTTATGTCAAATTAGCTACTTTCGAATTGTTTACCAAATACCCTAACTAATCTTGAATAACGTTCCAACCGGAGAATTAACCTGTCTAGGATCAGCGTGCCGCTAGCGGCACACCCCCCCCCCCCCCCCACTGAAAAACCAGTGCCGCGAAATTCAAAAAAAATATTTTTTTAAAATATTTAACTTTCACACATTAAAGTCCAATACAGCTAATGAAAGACACAGATCTTGTGAATCCAGTCAACATGTCCGATTTTTAAAATGTTTTACAGGGAAGACACAATATGTAAAGATGTACATCTATTACCTAAAAACACATTAGCATAATCCACCATCTTTTATTTGTCCACCAACACCAGTAGCCATCACCAATTCGGCTAAACTAAGATATTTATAGCCACTAACCAACAAAAAAACTCATCAGATGACAGTCTGATAACATATTTATGGTATGGGATAGGTTTTGTTAGAAAAAAGTGCATATTTCAGGTAGATGGCATAGGTTACAATTGCACCCACCGTCACAAATGGAATAGAAAAACTACTTAGAGCAACGTGTTTACCTACTTACTAATCATCAAACATTTCGTAAAAATACACAGCATACACGAATCGAAAGACACAGATCCTGTGAATACAGACAATATTTCAGATTTTCTAAGTGTCTTACAGCGAAAACACAATAAATCGTTATATTAGCATAGCACATAGCACATAGCAGCCCAGCATTGATTCTAGCCAAAGTGAGCGATAACGTCAACATCGCCAAAAATATATTAATTTTTTCACTAACCTTCTCAGAATTCTTCAGATGACACTCCTGTAACATCATATTACACAATCCATATAGAGTTTGATCGAAAACGTTTATATTTAGCCACCAAAATCATGGTTAGACAATGTGAAATGTAGCTCAGCTGGTCAGAAAATGTCCTTGCGCCACTTAGACAGTGATCTACTCTTATACATAAATACTCATAAACGTGACTAAAAAATATAGGGTGGACAGGGATTGATAGACAATTTAATTCTTAATACAATTGCGGAATTACATTTTTTAATTTATCCTTACTTTTCAATACAGTTTGCGCCAAGCGAAGCTACGTCAAAAAACATGGCGTCCTAAGCCACTAAAATGTTTCGACAGAAACACGATTTATCATAATAAAAATGTCCTACTTTGAGCTGTTCTTCCATCAGTATCTTGGGCAAAGGATCCTTTCTTGGGAGTAATCGTCTTTTGGTGGAAAGCTGTCCTCTTGCCATGTGGAAATGCCAACTGCGTTCGGGATGAACTGAAAAGCGTGCCCAGCTATTCACATCGTTTCAAAAATAAATGTCCCAAAATCACACTAAACGGATATAAATTGCTACAAAACGCTTTAAATTAAATACCTTATGATGTTTTTAACTCCTATAACGAGTGAAAAGATGACCGGAGAAATATAACAGGCTAAACTAACGCTTGGAACAGGGGCGGCTCGGTGTCCTCCACGCGCGTTACGCACCAAGAAAAGACTTGCTAGCTACAGGGTTTTTTAATTTATAGGGCCTGTGAACGCGCAATCGACCCCATTGGAATCGTCATCACGTAAAGGCATCCAGGGGAAGACGTAAGAAGTGTCCGTATAGTCATAGCAATAACAGTGCCCTTTTAACTGACTTCAGAACAGTGGCCAACATTTCTGAAATCTGACTCCATGTCAGGGAAATTGCTGTAGAATGGGCTCTGTTCCACTTAGAGACAAAATTTCAACTCCTATAGAAACTATAGACTGTTTTCTATCCAATAATAATAATAATATGCATATTGTACGATCAAGGATTTTGTGGGAAGCCGTTTCAAAAATTACTCAATTAGCATAAATAGTCTCAACAGCGCCCCCATCCTCAACAGGTTAAATCGACTTCAATTGAGAGATGGAACAGAGCTGCCTCTCACGTGAACACGCGTGTTGAATGCATGGTGTCTCCTTCGACCCCCCTTCACATTAGAGTAATCAGACTTAGTTCTATTGACTGCTGACATCTAGTGGAAGCCGTAGGAAGTGAAAACCCATCCATAACTCTCTGTATTTTGAATAAGAGCTTGGTTGAAAATATGGCACCCCCAGAAAAAATCCAAACAGGAAGTGGAACTTCTCAGGTTTTTGCCTGCCATATGAGTTTTGTTAATCTCACAGACGTAATTCAAACAGTTTTAGAAACTTTAGAGTGTTTTCTATCCAATACTAATAATAATATGCATATATCAGCAACTGAGACTGATGAGCTGGCCGTTTACAATGGGCACCTTTCATCCAAGCTACTCAGCCATAAGAAGTTAACCTGTCTAGGATCAGCGTGGCGCTAGCGGCACACCCCCCCCCCCCCCACTGAAAAACCAGTGCCGCGAAATTCAAAAAAAATATTTTTTTAAAATATTTAACTTTCACACATTAAAGTCCAATACAGCTAATGAAAGACACAGATCTTATGAATCCAGTCAACATTTCCGATTTTTAAAATGTTTTACAGGGAAGACACAATATGTAAAGATGTACATCTATTACCTAAAAACACATTAGCATAATCCACCATCTTTTATTTGTCCACCAACACCAGTAGCCATCACCAATTCGGCTAAACTAAGATATTTATAGCCCCTAACCAACAAAAAAACTCATTAGATGACAGTCTGATAACATATTTATGGTATGGGATAGGTTTTGTTAGAAAAAAGTGCATATTTCAGGTATATGGCATAGTTTACAATTGCACCCACCATCACAAATGGACTAGAATAATTACAATGAGCAACGTGTTTACCTAACTACTAATCATCAAACATTTCGTAAAAATACACAGCATACACGAATCGAAAGACACAGATCCTGTGAATACAGACAATATTTCAGATTTTCTAAGTGTCTTACAGCGAAAACACAATAAATCGTTATATTAGCTTAGCACATAGCAATTAGCAGCCCAGCATTGATTCTAGCCAAAGTGAGCGATAAAAGTCAACATCGCCAAAAGATATTAATTTTTTCACTAACCTTCTCAGAATTCTTCCGATGACACTCCTGTAACATCACATTACAACATGCATATACAGTTTGATCGAAAATGTTTATATTTAGCCACCAAAATCATGGTTAGACAATGTGAAATGTAGACAAGCTGGTAAAGAAAACGTCCTTGCGCCACTTAGACAGTGATCTACTCTTATACATAAATACTCATAAACGTGACTAAAAAATATAGGGTGGACAGGGATTGATAGACAATTTAATTCTTAATACAATTGCGTTATTACATTTTTTAATTTATCCTTACTTTTCAATACAGTTTGCGCCAAGCGAAGCTACGTCAAAAAACATGGCGTCCTAAGCCACTAAAATGTTTCGACAGAAACACGATTTATCATAATAAAAATGTCCTACCTTGAGCTGTTCTTCCATCAGTATCTTGGGCAAAGGATCCTTTCTTGGGAGAAATCGTCTTTTGGTGGAAAGCTGTCCTCTTGCCATGTGGAAATGTCAACTACGTTCGGGATGAACTGAAAAGCGTTCCCAACTTTTCACATCGTTGCAAAAATAAATGTCCCAAAATCGCACTAAACGGATAGAAATTGCTATAAAACGCTTTAAATTAACTACTTTGTGATGTTTGTAACTCCTATAACGAGTGAAAAGATGACCGGAGAAATATAACAGGCTAAACTAACGCTTGGAACAGGAGAGGGTCGGTGTCTTCCACGCGCGTTACGCAGCAAGAAAAGACTTGCTAGCTAAAGGTTTTTTTCATTTGTAGGGCCTGTGAACGAGCAATCGAGCCCGTTGGAATCGTCATCACGTAAAGGCATCCAGGGGAAGACGTAAGAAGTGTCCGTATAGTCATAGCAACGACAGTGCCCGTTTAAATGACTTCAGAAAAGTGGCCAACGTTTCTCAAATCTGACTCCATGTCAGGGAAATTGCTGTAGAATGGGCTCTGTTCCACTTAGAGACAAAATTTCAACTCCTATAGAAACTATAGACTGTTTTCTATCCAATAATAATAATAATATGCATATTGTACGATCAAGGATTTTGTGGGAAGCCGTTTAAAAAATTAGCCACATTAGCATAAATAGTCTAAACAGCGCCCCCATCCCCAACAGGTTAATGCCTACATGTGTCAAATAAGTGCAGGCAGTCCAACGTGCTAAATAAACAGCTGCAAGCGGTCCTGCACACTAAATAAACAACTGCAAGTGGTCCTGCACACGTCAAATTAACGCCTACAGCTGCTAAATATACACCTACACACGCTAACTTGACGCATTCTTTAATATACTAATTTTACCAGACAATTTCCCTGGCTCCTCGTTTCAACCAGATTTCATTAATCGGTGTAGAGTTAGTTTGAGGCAACAACACCACAAGCTAAAGGTGCACCATTGAAGATGGCGTGAAGGAACTTCCTTATCCGCTGCAAACAGACCCTAAATGACTGCACTCGGCTTCTGCTCTCCGATAATCCTGGACTTGATGCCCTTCAGTCCACGTTAACAAGGTTGATTCTTTTTAAATACTATTATTACTTAATCATAAAGTTGATCAGCTAGCTAACACAGAGGACGGATCTGTTTATGGCTATGCAACTATGTTGTGTGTAAGTACATTAGGCCTATGTGTCGCTAGTATTGTAAGTCTGATTAGACCAAGGGAGCATTTTATATTTGTAGCTAGTATATGTAGTATATATATATTTGAATGAATGCTGGTATTTAAACTTCTGGATTGCTAAATGAGTTACCAGTTAGCTTGCTAACGTTCCTTTGCCTCAAACCCCGGCCATAGCTGCAGTGAACGGCACCGTCTTGTGAAGTTTTTACAGCCCTGCTCCAAAAAACATGTAAATTGTTTACTTTTATAGCCACTGAAACATGACATGACTATGCTTTAAGACTAGCTACATAAAGCTGACCTATTATCGAGGAGTACTGACGTCAAACATATTTTTGTATTTGTAGGCAAAACAACAGCTGAAGGTCTAAAACTTCAGGCAGGCTGGCTGGCTAGCTATCATTTCAAGGCTACCTAGTCTTAGCTGCGCTAGCTCACGATTAGCATGAAAACATTTACAAAGCTCACATAAAACTAATTTGACCTAGGACAACCCTGTAAAAACGTTGCTAATATCTACAACATATCAGCTTTCTACCAGCACATATATTACTTTTGAATACAATTTGAAATATTAATATTCCATCTAAGCCTATGATGTAGAAATGAACAACTTCAGGCATGAACCAGGAACGTTAACGTTAGTACTATGGCACGGTTTGAACAGGAATCGGAGTTCCATGGTCTCTATTTTCATAAAACTGTCATCTTGCAGAATGGAAACCATGCAGAGGAGCCTTGAGTGGGTTAGGGGGAGGCTGATTTTTTTTTATTTAACCTTTATTTAACCAGGTAGGCAAATTGAGAACACGTTCTCATTTACAATTGCGACCTGGCCAAGATAAAGCAAAGCAGTTCGACACATACAACAACACATAGTTACACATGGAGTAAAAACAAACATATAGTCAATAATACAGTGAAAAAAAATAAAAAATAAAAAATAAAATAAATAAGTCTATATACAATGTGAGCAAGTGAGGTGAGATAAGGGAGGTGAAGGCAAACAGATATATGTATAAATAAATAAAAATATAAAAAGGCCATGGAGGCGAAGTGAGTACAACACAGCAAGTAAAATAAAAACTAAAAAAAAACACTGGAATGGTTGGTTTGCATTGGAAGAAAGTGCAAAGTAGAGAAATACATACATTTTGCTTCAGCAGATGACCTAACTGATCAAGATTCTCAGTTCATTCAGGAGTTTCGTACCTCTGGCTAGCATGCACAACAACGTAAGTAGCATTGTAATGGGTGTGGTTGGGCTTACTGTTGAGCAATCAAACCAGGTAATGTTAATAAGCCGTAGATTTTCTTCCACTATTCGTTCTCCTGCTGCCCATTGTATTCGTTCTTGGTCAACATTTCTATTTATGTCTTTAAAGTCCAATATTATAAAAACATTACTTGGCCACAATTTGTGATAGTTACTATAATTTCAAAGTATTTTTGGAATGAGGGGGGCAGTGTCACAATACTAAACACAGTGTTGTACAATTTCTTTCAGAGAGGCTATACAGGCAAGTGTGTGGCCTACAACCTCCTGTGCCAGAACTGAAAGAAATTGCGGAATATGACTTGAGAGAAGTTGGAGAAGGTACGTCACTTTATACTTTGATGGATGTTATGTTACTGTTAATTTGCACTCAGTAAAAGTAAATATTATGGTTGTAGTTGTTCATTAATACTTTTCCACATGGATTTAGTTTCCTTTTGTTGGCAGTCAATCTTTAAGGGTAGTGATAATCAGTTTAGTGTTTTACTAATTTGTCCCAAAACACTTATTTAACTATCTAAGATCCAGTTACCTTGCCGTGTTGTGCATACTAACCAGGTGAGAATCACCAGAATTAACTGTGATACTTGGTGAATCAGGTCTTCTCTGCTGCTTTATCAGCCTCCCCCTTGTCCACTCCAAGCTCCTCTTCATGGTTCCCTTCTGCAAGACACAACTGTGTGAAAATAAAGCGGAAGGAATGGGAACCCTATTCCTTTGAAGCAGTAGTTTAAAGTACTGGGTATATGCCTGAAGTTGTTATTTTACCCTAATAGGCTTAGATGGAATGTAAATATTCCAAAAACAAAGTGAACGTACACATTAAAGTCTACTCTGCTCAAAATCTGAAATGTTGTAGATGTTAGCAAAGGTTTTACAAGGTTGTCACTGGCTAAATTTGCTTTGTGAGCTTTTCAGTGTCTTCATGCTAATCAGCCAGTCAGGCTGTCATTTCAATGAAGAAGAAGTTGCCTACCTTCAGCGGTTGTTTTGCTTTAATACAAGGCTTTGGGCTAAAAACGTAACTCGATGTCCTGCTTCAGTACTAGCAGTAAAGTCACATCTAGGTAGCTTACTTCCTTTAGTCAATAATAAAGCAAAATAGAGACAACATAGTCCAAAATCAACAACTACCAGGATTTTGAGCAGGAAGTTTTTGGAGTATCTCTGTTGTCTAATCTATGTATGCCTGTCCCTGCATTCAAGCAACAATCTTGCTAGTATGTAATTTATCTTGACAGTATTAACATAGTTCAATGGTCACACCCTGATCTGTTTCACCTGTCTTTGTGAATGTTTCCACCCTCCTCCAGGTGTCACCCATCTTCCCCATTATCCCCTGTGTATTTATACCTGTGTTTGTCTGTTGCCAGTTCGTTTTGTTTTGTCAAACGTTCCAGCGGTTTTCCCCCTGTTCCTGTCTCTCGATTGTTCCTGTTTTCTAGTTTTCCCCGTGTTGACCATTTCTGCCTGCCCTGACTCTGAGCCTGCCTGCCGTCCTTTACCTTTGTTCCATATCCAGTGTGCGCTTTGAACGCTTCAAGAGCAAATCTCTCTGGATTTAAGAATGGACATATTGACAATGCATGAATTTACGAACACCCAGATTGCACTCTGAGTGGACTCTGGCAATCCAGATTGAATTTACAAACACACCAATCGTTGTGAGCTCGATGTGTCATGAGTTTGTGCTAAAAGCATTGTACTTATTGTACATAGTTGGACATGGAAAAATGCAAAGAAAAATGTATATTTTAAAGACAACAACCTGAGGTTCAAGGAGGACCTATTGGTATGTTCCATAACCAGTAGATGGTGGTACAGGCTTTCAAAGAGGTAGCACACAACCTATAAAAAGTGGGGTGGAGAAAAGTGGGGTGGAGACTAAACTCTTTCATCCATGATTTACCCCATGGCTCCTATAGCTGGCTTTCCTACAGTAGGACATTTTTATGTCAGCAGTACGGCAAAAAAACAATGTCTCGGCTACTTCAGCAGAGGAACTTACAATCATCAAAGGTTAGTGGCCTATTACATTTACAGATGCCTCAGTTCTCTTCCATTATTAGTGACCAATGAAGGCCTGTTTGTTATTTTTGTGAAAAGGTTTGGGCTACATTGCAAGATGTTTATAGTCTTCAACAAAGAGTTATGATTGCAGACCATTGATTGAATAAATTGCATCTCATTCAAAATTATTTTACATATAGCTTAGCCTATATAACTGTCTTACATAAACAATGAATAGGTCCTCATTAAATGCCAATCTCAAAATGTAATATAATTCTATTATTACATTTCCCCTATGACCCTAGAAATGAGAAGAACAAAGTATGTTACGGAAGCTGTGCTGTGTGATTCTCCTCATCATCCAGAGGGATACAGAAAGTAGGTTTCCAATTGATGTTATGTTTTTGTCTCTTTTTTTCTTATTGACACTAGGCAAGCAATATAAATCCACCAAACACACAATCCCACCTTTTAATTGTAGTTCTGGTCCTTTTAGGGTACAATAAGACACACACATCAGCTCAGTATGTTTACTATGTTTTTAACTCGGTATGTTTACTATGTTTTTAACTCGGTATGTTTACTATGTTTTTAACTCAGTATGTTTACTATGTTTTTAACTCAGTATGTTTACTATGTTTTTAACTCAGTATGTTTACTATGTTTTTAACTCAGTATGTTACTATGTTTTTAACTCAGTATGTTTACTATGTTTTTAACTCCGTATGTTTACTATGTTTTTAACTCAGTATGTTTACTATGTTTTTAACTCAGTATGTTTACTATGTTTTTAACTCAGTATGTTTACTATGTTTTTAACTCAGTATGTTACTATGTTTTTAACTCAGTATGTTACTATGTTTTTAACTCAGTATGTTTACTATGTTTTTAACTCAGTATGTTTACTATGTTTTTAACTCAGTATGTTTACTATGTTTTTAACTCAGTATGTTTACTATGTTTTTAACTCAGTATGTTTACTATGTTTTTAACTCAGTATGTTACTATGTTTTTAACTCGGTATGTTTACTATGTTTTTAACTCAGTATATTTACTATGTTTTTAACTCAGTAAGTTTACTATGTTTTTAACTCAGTATGTTTACTATGTTTTTAACTCAGTATATTTACTATGTTTTTAACTCAATATGTTTACTATGTTTTTAACTCAGTATATTTACTATGTTTTTAACTCAGTATGTTTACTATGTTTTTAACTCGGTATGTTTACTATGTTTTTAACTCAGTATATTTACTATGTTTTTAACTCAGTAAGTTTACTATGTTTTTAACTCAGTATGTTTACTATGTTTTTAACTCAGTATATTTACTATGTTTTTAACTCAGTATATTTACTATGTTTTTAACTCAATATGTTTACTATATTTTTAACTCAGTATATTTACTATGTTTTTAACTCAGTATGTTTACTATGTTTTTAACTCAATATGTTTACTATATTTTTAACTCAGTATATTTACTATGTTTTTAACTCAGTATATTTACTATGTTTTTAACTCAGTATATTTACTATGTTTTTAACTCAGTATATTTACTATGTTTTTAACTCAGTATGTTTACTATATTTTTAACTCAGTATATTTACTATGTTTTTAACTCAGTATATTTACTATGTTTTTAATTCAGTATGTTTACTATGTTTTTAACTCAGTATATTTACTATGTCTTTAATTCAGTGTGTTTACTATGTTTTTAACTCGGTATGTTTACTATGTTTTTAACTCGGTAGTTTTGAGACATGCTAAACATGCACAAGTATCTAGGAATGTATTGAATGTCTTACTCTTGATTAAGTGTAAGAATAGAGGGAGGGCTTTCGGCTTATTTTTATTTTTTTATTTTTTTATTTCACGTTTATTTAACCAGGTAAGCTAGTTGAGAACAAGTTCTCATTTACAACTGCAACCTGGCCAAGATAAAGCAAAGCAGTGCGAGACAAACAACAGCACATAGTTACACATGGAATAAACAAGCATACAGTCAATAACACAATAGG
Source organism: Salvelinus fontinalis (assembly GCF_029448725.1). Taxonomy (NCBI): domain Eukaryota; kingdom Metazoa; phylum Chordata; class Actinopteri; order Salmoniformes; family Salmonidae; genus Salvelinus; species Salvelinus fontinalis. The sequence continues at coordinate 21,877,155 of NC_074687.1, forward strand.
AAAAAAAAGAAAGTCTATACACAGTGTGTGCAAATGGAGTGAGGAGGTAAGGCAATAAATAGGCCATAGTAGCAAAGTAATTACAATTTAGCAGATTAACACTGGAGTGATAGATGAGCAGATGATGATGTGCAAGTAGTAATACTGGTGTGCAAAAGAGCAGAAAAGTAAATAAAAACAATATGGGGATGAGGTAAGTAGATTGAGTGGGCTATTTACAAATGGACTATGTACAGCTGCAGCTATCGGTTAGCTGCTAAGATAGCTGATGTTTAAAGTTAGTGAGGGAAATGTAAGTCTCGAGCTTCAGCGATTTTTGCAATTCGTTCCAGTCAATGGCAGCAGAGTTCTGTAAAGATAAAGGCGGCCAAAGTAGGTGTTGGCTTTGGGGAAGGCCAGTGAGATATACTTGCTGGAGCACGTGCTACAGGGGGGAGTTGTTATCGTGACCAGTGAGCTGAGATAAGGCGGAGCTTTACCTAGCATAGACTTATAGATGACCTGGAGCCAGTGGGTCTGGGGACAAATATGTAGTGAGGGCCAGCCAACTAGAACATAGCAAAGTGGTGGGTGGTATAAGGGGCTTTGGTAACAAAATGGCACTGTGATAGACTGCATCCAGTTTGCTGAGTAGAGTGTTGGAAGCTATTTTGTAGATGACATTACCGAAGTCGAGGATCGGTAGGATAGTCAGTTTTACTAGGGTACGTTTGGCGGCGTGAGTGGAGGCTTTGTTGCGAAATAGAAAGCCGATTCTAGATTTGATTTTGGATTGGAGATGTTTGATATGAGTCTGGAAGGAGAGTTTACAGTCTAGCCAAACACCTAGCTATTTGTAGTTGTCCACATATTCTAAGTCAGAACCGTCCAGAGTAGTGATGCTAGTCGGGCGGGCGGGTGCGGGCAGAGAACAGTTGAAAAGCATGCATTTGGTTTTTACTAGCGTTTAAGAGCAGTTGGAGGCCATGGAAGGAGTGTTGTATGGAATTGAAGCTCGTTTGGAGGTTTTAACACCATGTCCAAAGAAGGGCCCGATGTATACAGAATGGTGACATCTACGTAGAGGTGGATCAGGGAATCACCCGCAGCAAGAGCAACATCGTTGATATATACAGAGAAAAGAGTCGGTCAGAGAATTGAACCCTGCGGTATCGCCATAGAGACTGCCAGAGGTACGGAAAACAGGCCCTCCGATTTGACACACTAAACTCTAATAACAAATTCACTAAGTAGTTTCAGCCTAGACTGGACCCAGATCAGTATGTGCTTTAGCCATCTCTGACTATGGCTACCTAAATGGGGAGGGGGTCAAAGATTGAGCAATTGGCACATTTGTTTTTGCAATAGCCACATTTCAGCTTCAATAGGATATCATAGTTGATAAGCACAGCTAAATACTAATAATGGTCTTGTCTGTGTGTTTAGGTAACATCTCTGTTTATTAGAGTTCATAAGCATCTATTCTACAGGTATCTTTTGGACTTTATTTTTGGCTTGTTTTCTCTTCAGGTACACGTGTGATTGGAGGATGGAGGACTGTGATACAGGGAGAGGATGTGGACTTATACTGCAGACTGACAGAGACGACAGAGGATCTCGAACAGATAACATGGCAGAAAAGTACTTGGGAAGAAACACAGAACCATAATTTTATGCTGATTTATCCCAGTGGGGTTACTAAGTTTATTGCACCAAATGGATTGAGTGGTAGAGTCCAGTTTATTGGGAACCCATCAGAGAACCTTGGATCTATTCGAATAACAGCTGTCAGACTGTTGGATGAAGGCACCTTCACATGTATCTTCAGTGTTTTCCCCAGTGGAGCATACATTACAGAGATACCTCTGACTGTGCTTGGTAAGAACTCTTCCTTCACTCTTTGCAGCACTCTTTCTACTTTTGACAGTGTAGAAAGACTGTGTATGATAATCAATACTCGAAAGCTAAAAAGTTGTTAAGTGAAGCAAAACCAGAAACCTCATCTATAGGTTTTTCCTTACCACAGAAAGTCCATCTTCTCTACACTTAGAAAAATGGGTTTCCAGAGGGTTTCCAGACAGATATGATTGATCTACAGTGGCTTGCACAAGTTTTCACCCCAGAGTCATTTTTCCTATTTTGTTGCCTTACAACCTGGAATAAAAATATCTTTTGATTTATACAACATGCCTACCACTTTGAAGATGCAAAAAAATGTGTGTGTGAAACAAACAAGAAATAAGACAAAAAAACTGAAAACTTGAGCTGAATACCTATTCACCACCCAAAAGTCAATACTTTGTGGAGCCACCTTTTGCAGCAATTACAACTGCACGTCTCTTGGGGTATGTCTCTATAAGCTTGGCACATCTAGCCACTGGGATTTTTGCCCAATCTTCAAGGTTAAAACTGCTCCAGCTCCTTCTAGTTGGATGGGTTCCGCTGGTGTACAGCAATCTTGAAGTTATACCACAGATTTGAAATTGGATTGAGGTCTGGGCTTTGACTAGGCCATTCCAAGACATTTACATGTTTCCCCTTTAACCACTCGAGTGTTGCTTTAGCAGTATGCTTAGGGTCATTGTCCTGCTGGAAGATGAACCTCTGTCCCAGTCTCAAATCTCTGGAAGACTGAAACAGGGTTCCCTCAAGAATGTCCCTGTATTTAGTGCCATCCATTTAGTGCCATCCATTATTCTTTCAATTCTGACCAGTTTCCCAGTCCCTGCCAATGAAAAACATCCCTACAGTCTGATGCTGCCATCACCATGCTTCATTGTGGGGATAGGATTCTCGGGGTGATGAGAGATGTTGGGTTTGCGCCAGACATAGCATTTTCCTTGATGGCCAAAAAGCTACATTTTAGTCTCATCTGACCAGAGTACCTTCTTCCATATGTTTGGGGATTCTCACACATGCCTTTTGGTGAACACCAAACGTGTTTTTTTTTTTTCTTCTTAATAGGGGGCGCTGTTTTCACTTTGGAAAAAAATGGTGCCCAAATTAAACAGCCTCGTACTCTGTTCTAGATCATACAATATGCATATTATTATTACTATTGGATAGAAAACACTCTGAAGTGTCTAGAACTGTTTAACCTGTTTGGCGTGCAAGCCCGACGTAATAATATTTATGACAACAGCCAGCTCAAAGTGCAGGGCGCGAAATTCAAAAGATATTTTTTTTAAATATTTAACTTTCACACATTAACAAGTCCAATACAGCATATGAAAGGTACACATCTTGTGAATCCAGCCAACATGTCCGATGTTGAAAATGTTTTACAGGGAAGACAAAATATGTAAATCTATTAGCTAACCACGTTAGCAAAAGACACCACTTTTTTTTACTATAACAGTTTATTACTCCATCAGTAGCTATCACAAATTCGACCAAATAAAGATATAAATAGCCACTAACCAAGAAACAACTTCATCAGATGACAGTCTGATAACATATTTATTGTATAGCATATGTTTTGGTTGAAAAATGTGCATATTTCAGGTATAAATCATAGTTTACATTTCAGCTACAATCAGAAATTGCACCGAAAGCAGCCATAATATTTACAGACACCAACGTCAAATACCTAATTACTCATAAAACATTTCTGAAAAATACATAGTGTACAGCAATTGAAAGACAGGCATCTTGTGATTCCAGACAATATTTCCGATTTATTAAATGTTTTACAGCGAAAACAAAATGTAGCGTTATATTAACGTTGCCACAATAGCCAGAAACACTTGGGCGCCGACGACCAGTTCACATGCGCGACAGATGTTAGAAATAGCATCATAAAATGTTTCTTACTTTTGGTGATCTTCCGTCAGAATGTTGGACAAGGTGTCCTTTGTCCAGAACAGTCGTTGTTTGGATCTGGAACGGCAAATTTCCCTCTTCATTTAGCATGGGCACTTGCCAAGTGGCACGGATCTCTCCAACGTCAACAAAGTCAGAGAACGGAACACGGCAAAACTCCCCAAAAAATTTCAATAATCTGATTAAACTATATTGAAAAAACATACTTTACGTTGATATGGTCACATGTATCAAATAAAATCTAAACCGGAGATGTTAGTCGTCCATAACGACAGCTAAACAGAAGGCAAATCCATGTCCCCTTTCGCGCGCTCCAGAAACAGGAAATGGACGGTCACGTCATACAAAGAGCTTTAATTCCACCTCAGACCAAGATGAACACAAAATTTCTTCTCTCACAGCCTCTTGACAACCAGGGGAAGGTCTATGAAGTGTACGCAGACTCTTACGTTTTATGCCCATGTATAGGCAGGACGTTGAACAGAGCATTGATTTCTGACATTCCACTTCCTGGTCAGGAGATGTGCTGCAGAATGAGTTCTGTTTCACTCAGAGAAATAATTCAAACGGTTTTAGAAACTAGAGAGTGTTTTCTATCCAATAGTAATAATAATATGCATATTGTACGAGCAAGAATCGAGTACGAGGCCGTTTGAAATTGGCATCTTTTATCTGGCTACTCAATACTGCCCCTTGCAGCCATAAGAAGTTAAGAACCAGTGTATCTTTCATTTGCTGTACAACATGTATTTTTTAGTCAAGTTTATGATGAGTTCTTTGGTTAGATTAGGTGATTGTCCAAAATATCTCCGGACAATTTTGTGCATTATGGCTACGTATTCACAATGTAAAACCAGGATTTGTAGCTCTAAATATGCACATTTTCAAACAAAACATAAATGTATTGTATAACAGGATGTTATAAGACTGTCATCTGATGAAGTTGTCCAAAGGTTAGTGATTCATTTTATCTCTATTTGTGGGTTTTGTGAAAGCTATCTTTACGGTGAATAAATGGCTTTGTTTTTTGGGGTATTGTGGTGAGCTAATATAAATATATATTGTGTTTTCGCTGTAAAATACTTAAAAAATCGGAAATATTGGCTGGATTCACAAGATGTTTATCTTTCATTTGCTGTACAACATGTATTTTTCATAAATGTTTTATGATGAGTATTTATGTATTTCACGTTGCTTTCTGTAATTATTCTGTCTGTTTTGGTGCTATTTGTGATGGTGGCTGCAATGTAAAACTTTGATTTATACCTCAAATATGCACATTTTCGAACAAAACATAAATGTATTGTATAACATGATGTTATAGGACTGTCATCTGATGAAGTTGTTCAAGGTTAGTGATTAATTTTATCTCTATTTGTGGGTTTTGTGAAAGCTACCTATGCGGTGGAAACATGGTGAAAACATGGCATTGTGTGTTTGGCTATTGTGGTGAGCTAATATAAAAATATATTGTGTTTTCGCTGTAAAACATTTAAAAAATGGGAAATGATGACTGGATTCACAAGATGTTTATCTTTCAATTGCTGTATTGGACTTGTGATTTCATGAAATTATATTATATTACTGTTCGCTGCTCTGGCACCCCAATGGTGGAACAAACTCCCTCACGACGCCAGGACAGCGGAGTCAATCACCACTTCCGGAGACCACCTTCCGGAGACACCTTCCGGAGACCACCTTCCGGAGACACCTGAAACCTCACCTCTTTAAGGAATACCTAGGATAGGATAAAGTAATCCTTCTGACCCCCCCCCCCCCTTAAAAGATTTAGATGCACTATTGTAAAGTGGCTGTTCCACTGGATATCTTAAGGTGAATGCACCAATTTGTAAGTCGCTCTGGATAAGAGCGTCTGCTAAATGACTTAAATGTAAATCCCTGTCGCGTTAGGCTAGGCTATGCTAGTCAGCTCTTTTGATGAGGAGGATCCCGGATCCGGGAGGGAGACTCGTTAATTAACTTTTTGCAACTATAGGGGGTGCTGTTTCGCATTAGCATAATTTGCTCTACAGATTAAACTGCCTAGTACTCAATTCTTGCTCGTACAATATGCATATTATTGTTATTATTGGATAGAAAACACTCTCTAGTTTCTATAGCCGTTGGAATTTTGTCTCTGAGTGAAACAGAACTCAATCTACAGCACTTTTCATGATAGGGAGTCAGATTTCAAACATCTTGGCCACTGATCTGGAATCAGTTTAAAGGTCACTGTAAATGCTATGGAGAAACAGACACTGCTTACGTCTTCCCCTGGGTGTCAGTACGTGATGACGCTTTGAATGGAGTCGATTGCGCAATCAGTGCCTCCATAAATCACCAAATACCAGAAGTAACTTCCTTTGGCTGCCTGCGCGTGGCGCGCTAAGGACATCGGACTCGCCTCCTTCCAAGCTTTAGTTTAGCCAGTAATATTTCTCCGGTCATATTTTTACTCGTTATAGGTGTTAACAGCATCATAAGGTAGTTAATTTGAACCGTTTTATAGCAATTTATATCCGTTTAGTGCGATTTTGAGGCATTGCTTAGTTGTGCCCTTTGAAGCACCGGGCACGTTTCGGGGTCCCGGTCGAACGTTAGTGGGCATTTCGACAGACAAGAGGACATCTTTCGACCAAAAGAAGATTAGACCCAAGAAAGGATTCATTGCCCAAGATTCTGATGGAAGATCACCTCATAGTAAGAAATATTTAAGATGATAAATCGTTGTTCTGTAGAAAAATGTTAAACGCACGTTCCGCCATTTTGTTAGGTGTAGCTTTGCTTGGCGCAACTTGTATTGAAAAGTAAGGATAATTTAAAAAATGTAATTCCGCGATTGTATTAAGAATTAAATTGTCTATCAATCGCTGTCCACCCAAAATTTTTTAGTCAAGTTTATGAGTATTTATGTATAAGACTAGATCACTGTCTAATATGGTGCACGACATTTTCTGACCAGCTGGGCTACTTTTGTCATTGTCTAACCATGATTTTGGTGGCTAAATATGCACATTTTCGAACAAACTCTATATGTATGTTGTAATATGATGTTACAGGAGTGTCATCGGAAGAATTCTGAGAAGGTTAGTGAAAAAATTTATATATTTTGGCGATGATAACGATATCGCTCTCTTTGGCTCGAATCAATGGTCGGGTAACGTTTGCATATGTGGTATGCTAATTTAACGATTTATTGTGTTTTCGCTGTAAAACACTTAGAACATCTGAAATATTGTCTGAATTCACAAGATCTGTGTCTTTCCATTGCTATGTGCTGTGTATTTTTAAGAAATGTTTTATGATGAGTAAATTTGTAAAACACGTTGCTCTCTGTAGTAATTCTAGTCGCTTTGGTGAGATTTGTGATGGTGGCTGCAATGGCAAACTATGATTTATACCTGAAATATGCAAATTTTTCTAACAAAACCTATCCTATACCATAAATATGTTATCAGACTGTCATCTGATGAGGTTTTTTCTTGGTTAGTGGCTATCAATATCTTAGTTTAGCCGAATTGGTGATAGCTACTGGTGTTGAGAAAAAATGGTGGACAAAGAAAAATGGTGTCTTTTGCTAACGTGTTTAGCTAATAGATTTACATATTGTGTATTCCCTGTAAAACATTTTAAAAATCTGAAATGGTGGCTTTATTCACAAGATCTGTATCTTTCATTAGGTGTCTTGGACTTGTGATTTAATGATATTTAGATGCTACTATTTAATTGTGACGCTATGCTAGCGATGCTAATCAGTGTGTGTGTGTGTGTGGGGGGGGAGGGGGGGGTGCTCCCGGATCCGGGGTTGAGGCTCGTGAAAGGTTAAGCAATAGATTTTTTTCTGGCCACTCCTCCATCATTTTCAAACGGCCTCTTAATCAATTTTTGCTCTTACAATATGCATATATTTACTACTATTGGATAGAAAACAGTCTCTAGTTTCTAAAAACGTTTGAATTATTTCTCTAAGTGGAACAGAACTATTTTTACAGCCCATTTCCTATCCGGAATTGAGATTTCCAAATGCGAGGTCTCTCTTTAAGAGCTTGTCTATAAAAGGTCATGTCACTTAGGACTGTAGAAACACGTCATACGCCTTCCTCTGGGTGTCATGCGGAAGTGAGAGCAGAAAGGACTTGAATATCTCGTCCAGGGACTGAACACAACATCTTGGAGTGAGACCTGCGCACTTATTTTTTTTTTCTGGTCACGAAGTAGAACATGGACTCGGCTCCTGCACGACGCTCGTTAAAGGTTAATATGATCTCTCGCTTCGATATTATTTAATACATGTCACAAAATCATCCTAAAGTATGTTTTTTCAATATAGTTTAATTATATTATTGAAATTTATTCTGGACTTTAGACGTGATGCTTTGGAAGAATTGTTTGAAGAAAGAGAGGTTAGCGCCGCACGGCCAGTGTGCTTGCTAATTCAAGAGGGAAATAGTTCGTTCTGGATCCCAAACAAAGACTGTACTGGACAATGGATCCCTTTACAACATTTTGATGGAATATCAACAAAGAAAAGATCCCAATTTGGGATGCTTTTTCATATATCTGTCGAACTGTGCTATGCTACCGTTTGACTAGAATCAATGCTGCCGTGTGCTAGCTAATGTAGTAAGCTAATATAACGATATATTGTGTTTTCGCTGTAAAACACTTCAAAAATCGGAAATATTGGCTCTATTCACACGATCTTTGTCTTTCATTAGCTATCCACCATATATTTTTCTGAAATGTTTTATGATGTATAATTAGTAGTTGACGTTGGTGTCTGTATTTTCTCTGGCTACTCCCGTGCGATTTCAGACTGTAGCTATGATGGGAGCAGTAATGTAAAACTGATTTATAACTAAAATATGCACATTTTTTTAACAAAACATAGATTTATTGTGTAACATGTTATAGGACTGTCATCTGAGGTAGTTTTTTCTAGGTTATTTAGGTTGGTTCTAGGTTAGTTAGGTTGGCTTGCGCATGCTACTTGCATCCTACTTGTGCTGTGAAAAATGTCTGTCCTCTTTTTTATTTGGTGGTGAGCTAACATAAATATATGTGGTGTTTTCTCTGTAAAACATTTAAAAAATCGGACATGTTGGCTGGATTGACAAGATGTTTATCTTTCAAATGCTGTATTGGACTTGTTAATGTGTGAAAGTTAAATATTTAAAAAAAATAGATTTTGAATTTCGCGCCCCGCACTTGAGCTGGATGTTGTCATAAGTGTACCGGCGTCGGGCTGCCCCCCTAACAGGTTAAAGTGGTCCTATGGACAGATACTCCATTCTCCGCTGTGTGGCTTTGCAGCTCCATAGCTCCTTCAGGGTTATCTTTGGTCTCTTTGTTGCCTCTCTGATTAATGCCGTCCTTGCCTTGGTGGGCGGTCCTCTCTTGGCAGGTTTGTTGTGGTACCATATTCTTTCCATTTTTTAAATAATGTATTTAATGGTGCTACGTGGGATGTTCAACGTTTCTGATATTTTTTTATAACCCAACCCTGATCTGTACTTCTCCACAACTTTGTCCATGACCTCTTTGAAAAGCTCTTTGGTCTTCATGGTGCTGCTTGCTTGGTGGTGCCCCTTGCTTAGTGGTGTTGCAGACTCTGGGACCTTTCAGAAGAGGTGTATATATACTGAGATCATGTAACAGATCATGTGACACTTAGATTGTACACAGATGTGGACTTTATTTATCTAATTATGTGACTTCTGAAGGTAATTGGTTGCACCAGATCTTATTTAGGGGCTTCATAGCAAAGGGGGTGAACACATACGAATGCACCACTTTTCCTTTTACAGTTTTTGAAACAAGTTTTTTTTTCATTTCACTTCACCAATTTGGAATATTTTGTGTATGTCCATTACATGAAATCCAAATAAAAATCCATTTAAATTACAGGTTGTAACACAACATAATCGGAAAAAAGCCAAGGGGGGTGAATACTTTTGCAAGGCACTGTATAACCTTTTTCATCCTAAGAACCATTTTTCAGTGATTCTTTGGAAGGCAAGAAGGGCTCCACATAGAAACCCTTCTAAATGTGAATAAATGTTTTATTATAACGTTTTTCTTTCTTTTAAATATTGCTGAGCATTAGTGTTAATCTAATTTAACCTTGTAACATCAGGAGTTCCTGTAATCTGATAAATTTTAAAGATAATGTTTTAAACTGTACCTACAGTATTTTTAAATATTTGTGCATATGATTTGTGCAATGATTCCCATAATCATTTTACAAATACAATACTGACATAATCAATATTTTTGCAATGATTTCTGTATTTCAAATTAGTATTTTCTGTAATTGTATAGAGCAGAGAGTGGGAGAATAGAAGGAAGTATGAGTGATCCAATTGTATGGTACACAGAACATTTTACAATTTTAACTCATGTTTATTTTCCAGTGTAACATTTATATTGTTGTTTCAGGAGTTAAATTAAGTTAAAACTTCTTCTTGATAGGGGGCGCAATTTCAACATATGGCAAAATATGCGTACCCATTTTAAACTGCCTATTTCTCATCCCCCGAAACTAGACTATGCATATATAAGTCAGATTAGGATAGAAAACACTCTGAAGTTTCCAAAACTGTAAGAAGTTTGTCTGTGAGTTAAACAGAACTTTTATTGCAGGTGAAACCTGAGAAAACTTCAAGCAGGAAGTGGCACTAATTTTGAGAGCTCTGTGTTCCAATGCATTCCTATTGCATATGTGAAGTCTTATCAATAAGACCTCTTTTTCTATGTCTTCCCTAAGGTGTCAACAGCTTTTAGACGTAGTTTCAGGCCTTTATTTTGAAGGATGAGCTTGCAAGAGCACATTGAGTAAGTGGACAGGTGCGGGCTCTCTGGGTGAATCTTGCGTAAATCTGAAAGGTAGCCATTGTTTCTCTCGCTCTAGTGAGAAGCCAACTGTCCCGGTTGATTTATTATTGAATAGATATGTGAAAAACACAATGAATTTGGATCAGAAACAACGTTTGACATGTTTATGTGGACATTATGGATATCATTTGGAATTCTTTTCGCCGTTGTTGAAAACGCTTTTTCCGGTGGAGTCCTGGTCATGACGCATCAAACAAACGGAGGTGTTTGGATATAAAACATATCTTTATGGAACAAAAGGAACATTTGCTGTCTAACTGGGAGTCTCGTGAGTGAAACCAACCGAAAATCAACAAAGGTAAACGATTCATTTGATTGCTTTGCTGGTTGTTGTTACCGAGTTACCTGACGCTAGCTGTTCTTATTGTTTTGTCGAGCGATCGATACATTTACACAAATGCATGTATTGCTTTCGCTGTAAAGCATCATTTCAAAATCTGAGACGACAGATGGATTAACAAAAGGCTAAGCTGTGTTTTACAATATTCCACTTGTGATTTCATGAAATTATATTTTATGATTACCCTCTGGCGCTAGGCTACACTATGCTAGTCAGGGTTTTTAATGACAGAAATCCCGGATCCGGGATGGGTAGCAATGAAAGATTAACTCCTTGTTAATCCAACCGCTTTGTCAGATTTCAAAAAGGCTTACGGTGAAATCATACCATGCGATTATCTGAGGACAGCGCCCCGCGTACAAAAGCATTAAAAACATTTTCCAACCAAGCTGCGGCATCACGAAAGTCAGAAATAGGGATAAAATAAATCACTTACCTTTGAAGATCTTCCTCTGTTTGCAATCCAAAGGGTCCCATCTATATCACAAATTGTTGTTTTGTTCGATAAAGTCCTTCTTTATTTCAACAAAAAGTCAGTTTAGTTGGCGCGCTTCATTCAACAATCCACCGGTTTCCCCTCGTTGAAAATGCATACAAAATTAATCCCAAACGTTACCAATAAACTTTGTCCAATCAAGTCAAACAACGTTTCTAATCAATCCCAGGTACCCTAATACGTAAATAAACAATACAATTTAAGACGGAGAATAGTATGTTCATTACCGGAGATAAATGACAAAGTGCGCACCCTCACCGGAGCGCATCATAACACTACAGCCAAAATGGGAGCCACTTAGGAAAAACTACAAATTCTAGCTAATTTTTCAAAAAACAAGCCTGAAACTCTTTCTAAATACTTTTGACATCTAGTGGAAGCCCTAGGAACTGCAATCCGAGAGGTATTCCTTTTATATTCCTACAGACAACCATTAAATTAGTGGTGAGCTACAAAAAAAATTCTGGATGGATTCTCCTCTGATTTTTGCCTGCCATATCAGTTCTGTTATACTCACAGACATTCTGTTAACAGTTTCAGAAACTTTAGAGGGTTTCCTATCCAAATCTACCATGCATATGCATATCCTAGCTACTGTGCCTGAGTAACAGACAGTTTACTTTGGACACCTCAGTCATCCAAACTTCCGAATACGGCCCCCTAGCCCTAAGAAGTTTTAACCCTAATTTGCTCCAGCTGTGCTGTACCACTATGGCTGACCCTGTAAAACAACACATTTCACTGCAAGTATCTGGTGTATGTAACAATAAAACATTTAAACATATTTTTTATTTATAGAGGGTTCTAGGCAGAACCATTTACAATGGGATTTACCTAGCACCAAAAAGGGTTCCCCTGTGGGGACAAGAACCCTATGTCTTTGTACTTTGAATCTTTATTTCTAAGAGTGTATCCTCTTTTTCAATCTGTAACCAGGAGAGCACAAGCACCAATAGTTTCCCTAATGGTGGAACAAATGCTGGAATATACAGAATAGACCACTATATCCAGCATTCCTTAACGGCATAATCACTGGGCTGTGAATGCTTTTCAGTGGAACTGGTGAAGCTGGAAAAAAGATTTTGGGATGTGTGTGTGAAACTTAATACCTGAGATGCAAGTACCTCTCTTCAGGGTGAGCTAAAACCTGTTAACTTGATTGCCCATACCTCCAATCCAGTAAATGTTTAGCTACTAATGATGCATATTGCAATTGGCCAGATAGAGAACATGATAGAGTTTATTTAAAGTTTATTGGTCATGTGACATAAGCATTTGGGTAAGTTTCACATGACGGGCTGTGTGTGTTCGGGTTGTTCTTTCATGTATAGTTCCACATTCATCATTGGTGCCTGTCTACTCTCTGTATGTTTGATTGTTTGTTTTCTGGTCATAGTTCCTCCACTAGTAAATGTGACAGTTGATGTTCCTCCTGTCATTGGGGAGAATGAGGTTATCTTGGCAACCTGTGTGGCTGCTGGTGCCAAGCCACAGGCAGATGTGAGATGGAAGACAGGTGCATTGGGCAGTTTGTTCAGGACAGTGACTAACTCCACCCAGCACACCAACGGAACCACCACAGTACTCAGCCACCTGCTCGGGGTGCCGACCAGAGCAGCAAATCAGCAGCAGGTCCAGTGTGTGATCAACCAGTCTGCCCTGGTAACAGAGAATACCTACAACTACAGCATAAACATCCACTGTAAGTATAAACTCACTGTAGCTGCTATCTAGAACCAAAAAAGGTTATTCGATTGTCTCCTTATTAGAACCCTTTGAATAACCCCTATCAGATCCAGGTAGAACCCTTTTGGGTTCCATGTAAAACCATTTCCACAGAGCAAAGCCTTTGATCTAGCCTGTATCAAATGTTATTTTATTTAGCTTAAAAATTGTTCTGATGCACAGAGAGGTATGGACCTTTACAAGGCTTTCATTGTACTGCTCCTCTACTGCAAGTAATCAAACTGAAATTAAGGAAGACCAGGTTCACAAACAACTGCATTCTTAGTGTTGCCTCATCTGTGGAATAACAACTTTTTTTGGGATCAGTGTCCCTTCCACGGACGGTTGAGCTATCATAGGCTAATGCGATTAGCATGAGGTTGTAAGTAGCAAGAACATTTCCCAGGACATAGACATATTCGATATTGGCAGAAAGCTTAAAATTACATTTTAGTCATTTAGCAGACGCTCTTATCCAGAGCGACTTACAGTAGAGTGCATACATTTTTATTAAATTTTTACATACTGAGACAAGGATATCCCTACCGGCCAAACCCTCCCTAACCCGGACGACGCTATGCCAATTGTGCGTCGCCCCACGGACCTCCCGGTTGCGGCCGGCTGCGACAGAGCCTGGGCGTGAACCCAGCCCAGCCTGGGCGCGAACCCAGAGACTCTGGTGGCGCAGCTAGCACTGCGATGCAGTGCCCTAGACCACTGCGCCACCCGGGAGGCCAGTTAGATTAAAATCTTGTTAATATAACTGCACTGTCCAATTTACAGTAGCTATGACACTGAAAGAATACCATGCTATTGTTTGAGGAGAGTGCACAATTTTTAACATGAAAGTTATTAGTAAACAAATTAGGCACATTTGGGCAGTCCTGATACAACATTTTGAACAGAAATGCAATGGTTCTTTGGATCAGTCTAAAACTTTGCAAAGACACTCCTGCCATCTAGTGACCAAAATCTAAATTGCACCTCGGCTGGAATAATACATTATGACCTTTATCTTGCATTTCAAAGATGATGGTACAAAAAAAAAGAATGGGTGATTTTTTTCTTTGTATTATCTTTTACAAGTTCTATTGTGTTATATTCTACTAGATTCCTTTCAAATGGTTCCAAGAATATGCCTATCCTTGCTTCAGGGCCTGAGCTATAGGCAGTTAGATTTGGGTATGTCATTTTAGGTGAAAATTTTAAAAAGGAGCTAATCCTTAAGAGGTTTTAAGTTCCACCTACTGCTCAGAGACTGTAGAGTCATTGTTATGGGTGTCATATATCTGTCTTGGTGTGGGTGTAGTTCTATTTACATTCTATACCTACAGTAACTGTAAGCACCTCGATGTCTCTCTTTCACTCGCTGTCTCAATGTCTCTATCAAATCAAATGTGCCGAATTTACAAGCATTTCGCTACACCCGCAATAACATCTGCTAAACATGTGTATGTGACCAATAAAATTTGATTTGAGCTCAACTGGTGTAGACTTTAAAGTGAAATGCTTGCTTACAAACCTTTCCCAACGATGCAGAGTTAAAAAAAACATTATAATAAATAAAATAGTAACTAACACAAAAGAAATACAAAAAAATACACAAGAATGGGGCTATTTACAGGGATTACCAGTAACAGATCAATGTGCAGAAGTACAGGTAGTTGATGTAGATATGTACATCAAGGCAAGGTAAAGTGACTAGATAATAATAAGATTAAAATAAGGAACAGAGTAGCTGCAGAAAATTATGTGTAGAAGTGTGTGTGTGTTTCTGTGTTGGTATACATATTTGTTATGTGTGTGTGTGTGTGTGTGTGTGTGCATATGTAGTGTTTGAATGTGTGAGGGACAGTGTGGTGTGGGTGTGTGAGTGAGTGTGTAGATGGTGTGTACTGTATATAAAGTCTAGTGAGTAGGCGTAGGGTCAGATCAAGATAGTCAGTGCAGACAGTTTGGGTACCATTAATTTACTATTTAGCAGTCTGGCTATTTAATAGTCTTATTGCTTGGGGTAGAAGCTGTCTC
Source organism: Salvelinus fontinalis (assembly GCF_029448725.1). Taxonomy (NCBI): domain Eukaryota; kingdom Metazoa; phylum Chordata; class Actinopteri; order Salmoniformes; family Salmonidae; genus Salvelinus; species Salvelinus fontinalis. The sequence goes on from NC_074687.1 coordinate 21,892,439, forward strand.
TGAGCCTGTTGGTCCTAGAGCCGATGATCCAGTACCGTTTGCTGGACGGTAGCAGAGTGAACAGTCTATGGCTTGGGTGGCTGAACTCTTTGGCAATTTTTCGGGGCTTCCTCTGACACCGCCTAATATAGAGTCCGCACCACCTTTTTAAGCGCTTTACGTTCATGGGCAGTTCAATTGCCATACCAAGAGGTGATGCAGCCAGTCAAGATGCTCTCGATGTAGAACTTTTTGAGGATCTGAGGACCCATTCTCTTCACGACTGTGTGGGTGTGTGTCGACCATGTTAAGTCATTACTGATGTGGACGTCAAGGAACTTAAAGCTCGCGACCCATTCCACAACAGCCCTGTCGATGTGGATGGGGGCGTGATCTCTCTTATTTCTCTCCACAATCAACTCCTTGGTCTTACTGACATTGAGAGAGAGATTGTCCTGGCACCACACTGCTATGTCTCAGACTTTATCCCTATAGCCTGACTCTGTCTGTCTGTCTGTCTGTCTGTCTGTCTGTCTGTCTGTCTGTCTGTCTCTCTGTCTCTCTGTCTCTCTCTCTCTCTCGCTCTCTCTCTCTCTCTCTCTCTCTCTCTCTCTCTCTCTCTCTCTCTCTCTCTCTCTCTCTCTCTCTCTCTCTCTCTCTCTCTCTCTCTCTCTCTCTCTCTCTCTCTCTCTCTCTCTCTCTCTCTAACTCTCTCTCTAACTCTCTCTCTAACTCTCTCTCTAACTCTCTCTCTAACTCTCTAACTCTCTCTCTAACTCTCTCTCTAACTGTCTAACTCTCTCTCTCTCTCTCAGATCCACCTCAGACAGTGAACATTACCCTTAGTGAGGCCTCTAAAACCACAGTCTTCCTTTGTGTAGCAGACGGCAACCCACACCCCAACTACACCTGGAGCAGGTACTCACTCCTATGCCAACTAGTTCAAACCAGTGTACATGTAAATATTAGCTGCACATGTACACTCCGTTAAAAAGAGTGGGGTCACTCAGAAATGTCCTTGTTTTTGAAAGAAAAGCACATTTTTTGTCTATTTAAAATAACATGAAATGTATCAGAAATACAGTGTAGATATTGTTAATGTTGTAAATGACTATTGTAGCTGGAAACGGCAGATTTTTAATGGAATATCGACATAGGCTTACAGTGGCCAATTATGAGCAACCATCACTCCTGTGTTCCAACGGCGCGTTGTGTTAGCTAATCCAAGTTTATCATTTTAAAAATCTAATTGGTCATTAGAAAACCCTTTTGCAATAATATTAGCACAGCTGAAAACTGTTGTTCTGATTAAAGAAGCAATACAACTGGCCTTCTCAGACTAGCTGAGTATCTGGAGCATCAGCATTTGTAGGTTTGATTACAGGCTCAAAATGGCCAGAAACAAAGATCTTTCTTCTGAAACTTGTCAGTCTATTCTAGTTCTGAGAAATGAAGGCTACTCTGTGAGAAATTGCCAAGAAACGGAAGCTCACAGAACAGCACAAACTGTCTCTAATCAGAATAGGAAGAGGAGTGGGAGGCCCCGGTGCACAACTGAGCAAGAGGACAAGTACATTAGAGTGTCTAGTTTGAGAAACAGACGCCTCACAAGTCCTCAACTGGCAGCTTCATTAAATTGTACACGCAAAACACCAGTCTCAACGTCAACAGTGAAGAGGTGACTCTGGGATGCTGGCCTTCTAGGCAGAGTTGCAAAGAAAAAGCCATATCTCAGTCCAGTGTCTGTGTTCTTTTGCCCATCTTAATCTTTTAGTTTTACTGACCAGTCTGAGATATGGCTTTTTCTTTGCAACTCTGCACCTACATACACTGCTCAAAAAAATAAAGGGAACACTTAAACAACACAATGTAACTCCAAGTCAATCACACTTCTGTGAAATCAAACTGTCCACTTAGGAAGCAACACTGATTGACAATAAATTTCACATGCTGTTGTGCAAATGGAATAGACAAAAGGTGGAAATTATAGGCAATTAGCAAGACACCCCCCAAAACAGGAGTGATTCTGCAGGTGGTGACCACAGACCACTTCTCAGTTCCTATGCTTCCTGGCTGATGTTTTGGTCACTTTTGAATGCTGGCGGTGCTCTCACTCTAGTGGTAGCATGAGACGGAGTCTACAACCCACACAAGTGGCTCAGGTAGTGCAGTTCATCCACGATGGCACATCAATGCGAACTGTGGCAAAAAGGTTTGCTGTGTCTGTCAGCGTAGTGTCCAGAGCATGCAGGCGCTACCAGGAGACAGGCCAGTACATCAGGAGACGTGGAGGAGGCCGTAGGAGGGCAACAACCCAGCAGCAGGACCGCTACCTCCGCCTTTGTGCAAGGAGGTGCACTGCCAGAGCCCTGCAAAATGACCTCCAGCAGGCCACAAATGTGCATGTGTCAGCATATGGTCTCACAAGGGGTCTGAGGATCTCATCTCGGTTCCTAATGGCAGTCAGGCTACCTCTGGCGAGCACATGGAGGGCTGTGCGGCCCCACAAAGAAATGCCACCCCACACCATGACTGACCCATCGCCAAACCGGTCATGCTGGAGGATGTTGCAGGCAGCAGAACGTTCTCCACGGCGTCTCCAGACTGTCACATCTGTCACATGTGCTCAGTGTGAACCTGAAGATCACAGGGCGCCAGTGGCGAATTTGCCAATCTTGGTGTTCTCTGGCAAATGCCAAACGTCCTGCACGGTGTTGGGCTGTAAGCACAACCCCCACCTGTGGACATCGGGCCCTCATACCACCCTCATGGAGTCTGTTTCTGACCGTTTGAGCAGACACATGCACATTTGTGGCCTGCTGGAGGTCATTTTGCAGGGCGCTGGCAGTGCACCTCCTTGCACTAAGGCGGAGGTAGCGGTCCTGCTGCTGGGTTGTTGCCCTCCTACGGCCTCCTCCACGTCTCCTGATGTACTGGCCTGTCTCCTGGTAGCGCCTGCATGCTCTGGACACTACGCTGACAGACACAGCAAACCTTTTTGCCACAGTTCGCATTGATGTGCCATCGTGGATGAACTGCACTACCTGAGCCACTTGTATGGGTTGTAGACTCCGTCTCATGCTACCACTAGAGTGAGAGCACCGCCAGCATTCAAAAGTGACCAAAACATCAGCCAGGAAGCATAGGAACTGAGAAGAGGTCTGTGGTCACCACCTGCAGAATCACTCCTGTTTTGGGGGGTGTCTTGCTAATTGCCTATAATTTCCACCTTTTGTCTATTCCATTTGCACAACAGCATGTGAAATTTATTGTCAATCAGTGTTGCTTCCTAAGTGGACAGTTTGATTTCACAGAAGTGTGATTGACTTGGAGTTACATTGTGTTGTTTAAGTGTTCCCTTTATTTTTTTGAGCAGTGTATATAGATATTCCATTACAAATCTGCCTTTTCCAGCTACAATAGACATTTACAACATTAACAATATCTACACTGTATTTCTGATGAATTTCATGTTATTTTTATATAAACATTTGCTTTTCTTTAATAAACAAGGACATTTCTAAGTGACCCCAAATGTTAGAATAGTAGTGTAAGCTTGAATTATTAGTATGTTCATTTCTAAAGGACAGTTGTTGAAATGTGCTGGCAGTCAAATCATCTCACTCACTCACTCACTCACTCACTCACTCACTCACTCACTCACTCACTCACTCACTCTGTCTCGCAGAGTGGGCCAGCCATGGCCTGGGTCATCAGTGAGAGCAGAGGAAGGAGACACACTGCACTTCCTCAGCTCTGAGCTGAATGGTCTCTATGTCTGTGAGGCCTCCAACCCCTACGGACGAGCAACTGGCTCCCTCTATGTACACACATCCTCTGGTGAGAAGCACCTGAGACACACACACTATTCATACTGGTTGCCAGTGGTGGAAAAAGTACAACATGCCTTAATAAAAAATGACTCACATAAAAGTGAAATTCACCCAGCAAATTTCTGCATAAGTAAAAGTCTAAGTATTTGGGTTGAAGTATCAAAAGTAAATGTAATAGCAAAAGAATACTTAAGTATCAATATATTAAGCAAACCAGATGGCACAATTGTCTTGTTTAAATTTTGTTTACGTATAGCCAGGGGCACACTCCAACACTCAGATATAATTTACCAACAAAACATTTGTGTTTTGTGAGTCCGCCAGATCAGAGGCAGAGGCAATATATTGACCACCAGGGATGGTCTCTTGATAAGTGTGTGAATTGGACCATTTTCCTGTCCTGCTAAGCATTCAAAATGTAACAAGCACTTTTGGGAGTCAGGGAAAATATATGGAGGAAAAAGTACATTATTGTCTTTAGGAATGTAGTGAAGTAAAAGTAAAAGTTGTCGAAAATATAGATAGTAAAGTACAGATACCCCCAAAAACGACTTAAGTAGTACTTTAAAGTATTTTTACATTCGTAGTTTACACCACTGCTGGCTGCTTAACTGGTTTCTTATACTGCTTTATAAGTTGCTTATAATTGTTATGCGATCGATTGATTGGTTTGTTGATTTGATTACTTGTTCCATAAGGAAATTTGTCCGGCAACGATACAGGCTTTCCTGATATACATATAAAACACATATATGAGGTTGAGAAATGTGATGTAGCATGGATAACAAGGCTGAGCAAGATCCTCACTTATCTTTCACTGCATGTGTTAGTTTCAATTAATTCCCCTTTCTACAGGAAGGTACTGTATAATCATTAATAAGATGGTCATGATACACACTTATCTCTTACTGCATATGTACATGTCTTATAACCTAGTATTATCTCTTAACTTTCTGCAGGGAAGGGTTTAGAACAAAGCTATACTGATTGCTAGGGCAACAAAATTACACATAAATGCAGCTGCTAGGAAAACAAAATGATATGTAATTGTAAATGCAGACTTATAGTAACTGTATTCCCTCTCTCCTCACAGAGACCTCTGCTGCCTGTTGGGTTCTACTCATTGTCCTTCTATGCTTGATTGTTGCTGGGGCTGCACTTTTATGGTACCAGGGCAAATACCGACAGTTTCCTTGGTAATATCAACTACTGTAATAATATGAACTGAATTTTGCATTTAAAACATGTTTATTGGCATTAGATGATCATATATTGATTTGGCTCAAGTTCATATAATATCTTTTGGGGGACTATATGCCAGGAGTTCAATCATGGCCAATCACCAGTTCCAGGCACCACCACAGGTATGTGACTATGTTAAAGTCCATTGTTGTGTGATTAACCTATCTCATCAGCCACTTTCTGCTATGTAATAATACTGTTATAATGTCTGATGACAAGGTTGAGGAAGATGAACCTGGGATGTCTGAGTTCTGACACTCCAAACCAGGAGGGCGGAGAAGGCAGAAGTAACGTGATGTAAGGAACACACATCATTTTTTATTTATTTTGAAATATTATTTAAAAAATATATTGTTTGTGCTATTGTCTATTCATGAGGCATATTTATTGTACTATTTTAAAGAAATCACAGGATAGGCTGAGAGCAGATGCCAGAAGAATCTCAGACATGCACTGGGTGTGGGAAGAATTCCAGTCTGCACATTCTCCGATGTTCTAACCATCTAATGATCAGAGACCCAATGCAGTATTCACTGTGACATTAGAAACCTTGGCTCGGTCACTCCTCCACCACAGCTTTACACAGTGCTGGCCCTTGTTTCAGTTTTTTATCACCTCTCCTGGACTCCGCCTTGCCGTAGTGGAGGGGCGTTGTGACTTCAGCGGGAACAACAACTCTCCTGTATGTATGGTGCATGTTGAAGTCAACTAAAGGGAGGCCAGTTATACTGTAAATAACATGTCAAATGGAGAATCTTGTCAGTAATGACTAGCCAAACCCTGACTGATGCTGGTACTTGTAGCTGCTCATAATGTGTTCCTTCATATTATGCAGCCTTGTGTAGTGTTGGTACAGAGAGCAGTTATAAGAGGAGCCATGAAACCAAGGGTGTGGCTAGTGATCCACTGGGAACAGAAGCCAGAGGTACTTCTTGCAGAGGCTCCAAATGTAATTCCTTCATATTATGCACTTATCCAGTCTTGGTACAGGGAGCAGTTATAAGAGGAACCATGAAACCAAGGGTGTGGCTAGTGATCCACTGGGAATAGAACCGCCACTAACAGCTGCATGAATCCTATCCCTGATTAACCCTGTATTATGTGTTGTTTTAGCCTAGCATTAGTGTAGCATGGCATTTTTGTCCAACAGTAGTTAGTTAGAGTAGTTAGAATGCAGGACTTTACACTTCATTATTAGTTAGAATTGTATTTATTTTATTTAATCTTTATTTAACTAGGAAAGTCAGTTTAAGAACAAATTCTTATTTACAATGACGGCCTCCTAAATGTCAAAACGCCTCCTGCGGGGATGGGGGCTGGGATAAAAAAAAAAAAATACAAATATAGGACAAAACACACATCATGACAAGAGAGACAACACATCACTACCTAAAGAGAGACCTAAGAAAACAAATTAGCAAGGCAGCAACATATGACAACACAGCATGGTAGCAACACAACATGACAGCAACACAACATGACAACAACATGGTAGCAACACAAAACATGGTACAAACATTAGAAAGAGGAGGAAGGGAAGCGCTACTAAGGTACACTATAGTATATTTTGGTAGATAGAAGGTGCTCTTTGGTAAAAGGTGTAAATTGGTCATCAAAAAGAAAGGAGGACCAAGGCACTCTTCATATAATTAATTATGGCAAGGCACTATTAACTTTGGCAAGGCACTACAAGTCCTTACACCATGGCAACCCTGCCTCCCTACAAGCTATGGGTATTGATCATGTTCCTACCTCTATCGTCTCAAACAGTTAAACCAAAGGGAAAGTTTTTGGATTTACAAACTACAGGCCACTAAGTACCCTGGTTTAAATGAAGATATGGATTTCTCACCCTTCCTGTAGGGTCGTGATGGGTCCATTTGCTGTCATCTAGTGGACATTTTGCTCAATTGCCCTCAACTATGTTTGGACTGTTGTTCATGTTTTGCTGTGGTCTAGTGTACTGTGGAATATATTGCTTTCTTGTTCTGGACACTTCTCCCAGTCATGGTTAGGGTTGAAACTGCCTCTCTGGGTGTTCTGATGCTTCTAGCTTGGAGTTGTATGCTCATGTTAACATAGCTACAGTATTTCACCTTTTCATGTGTATATTATTGCTTACTAGGTGTGTCCAATTTGGTAACCACTCCCTCTTCTAATTAGGGCTAATTGGAAAAGCCTTTCAAAAGAGGACATTGTATTCTCCTTTTTCTGTACTCCCTGACGAAGGCCATGCAGCCGAAACGCGTCGGTTTTTAAACAACTTTGTTTCTATTGAACATGCCATACTAATAAAGGCATTTTAATTAATTATATGAAGAGTGCCTTGGTCCTCCTTTCTTTTTGATGGTACAAACATTATTGGGCACAGACAACAGCACAAGGGCAAGAAGGTAGAGACAACAATTCATCACGCAAAGCAGCCACAGCTGTCAGTAAGAGTGTCCATGATTGAGTCTTTGAATGACGAGATTGAGATAAAATTGTCCAGTTTGAGTGTTTGTTGCAGCTCTTTCCAGTCGCTAGCTGCAGCGAACTGAAATGATAAGTGACCCAGGGTTGTCTGTGCTTTCTGGACCTTTAACAGAATGTGACTGGCACAACGGGTGTTGTATGTGGAGGATGAGGGCTGCAGTAGATATCTCAGATACCGGGGAGTGAGGCCTAAGAGGGTTTTATAAATAAGCATAACCAGTGGATCTTGCGACGGGTGTTCAGAGATGACCAGTTTACAGAGAATGCAGGTCTTTTCACTACATTAGCAGTTACAATGCAGGTGTTATCACTACATTAGCAGTTACAATGCAGGTGTTTTCACTACATTAGTATTAGAATGCAGGTCTTTTCACTACATTAGTAGTTACAATGCAGGTGTTTTCACTACATTAGTATTCGAATGCAGGTCTTTTCACTACATTAGCAGTTACAATGCAGGTGTTATCACTACATTAGTATTAGAATGCAGGTCTTTTCACTACATTAGTAGTAGAATGCGGGTCTTTTCACTACATAAGTAGTTACAATGCAGGCCTTTCACTAACTTAATAGTTTGAATGCAGGTTAGAAAGAGACTTATGTCATGCCTTATTCAAAGTTTACTCAATGCCGTGCTTTGGTTAGTGCACTGTAAAGTCCTTGGAACTAGGAACACACAGGGACAAGATGTTTCCTGGTCTTTGTGGATTGTAGGAGGAAAAAAAAAAAATGATTCATGCAATCCTGTGTTTACTACTTAGAGAATTGTCTCTTGTTATATGTTAGTGTTTTTTTCTAACCTGATACAAACTTGTCTTTGTGTGACTTAGTCATAAGACTGGGCATATAGCTAAGATCCATTTGTGTGCACACGCAGCATGTGAGACATCCCATGGTTTTACTATCTGCAGAAAGTCAGCTGTTTGGAAACTTGCAGGCAGGAGCACATTTTTGTGTGAACTGTGACAGAGTTAGACGGTTGAGCCCTCGTGCTATCAACCTCGGGCTATCTGAATCTGCACAGACAAACCAAACGCCTTTTCATAATCTGTTCCGCACCTTTTTCCACACATCTACTAAACTGTCATGAATTTATCTATGAGCCTGAGATCGATTGCTCTGGTCTCCACTCAAGTTCCCGGAGAAATTGCGGTCTTTTCTCATTGCACTAAAAGTTTCAATGAGTAAACAATACCGTACCACTCTCGTGATCATTTCTCCCCTTTTTCAGGTACGTTATTGATGATACAAAAGAGTAATTTAAATGTAATAACTTGCTAACATGTCAAGAGTGTTTAAGGTGTGTCTTAGTAACATCTTGAGGAAGTTAGAGTTAAGTTCGCAGAGAGTAATATGAGCCCTGCTCGGTTGCAGCGAAGAATAGCTTCGTACTGAGAGTAGCTGCCATTTTATGTCGATTGTGAATGAACATGTGCGTTGTTAATAAGATATTTTGCAGTGTTATTTGTATAATGGTTTTTCAAACACTTTATTGCCTGTTGATAAATTGAGTTATGGTTTACTGAGTTAAAGCTTTGTGCTTGACAGTTATATTGAAATTAGTATCTGTTTCAGTGAATTACAGTGTATACTGTTGTGACTTGAATTTTTTTTATTTATTTTTATTTTACCGTTATTTTACCAGGTAAGTTGACTGAGAACACGTTCTCATTTGCAGCAACGACCCGGGGAATAGTTACAGGGGAGAGGAGGGGGATGAATGAGCCAATTGTAAACTGGGGATTTTTAGGTGACCATGATGGTTTGAGGGCCAGATTGGGAATTTAGCCAGGACACCGGGGTTAACACCCCTACTCTTACGATAAGTGCCATGGGATCTTTAATGACCTCAGAGTCAGGACACCCGTTTAACGTCCCATCCGAAAGACGGCACCCTATACAGGACAGTGTCCCCAATCACTGCCCTGGGGCATTGGGATATTTTTTAGACCAGAGGAAAGAGTGCCTCCTACTGGCCCTCCAACACCACTTCCAGCAGCATCTGGTCTCCCATCCAGGGACTGACCAGGACCAACCCTGCTTAGCTTCAGAAGCAAGCCAGCAGTGGTAAGCCTTGTACCCTACAAAACTATCTATTTCCTGTAGATCTGTTTCTGTGAAATGTGTTACTTTTGTAAAATGATTGCACTAACAGTTTCAATGAGTAAACAATACCGTACCACTCTCGTGATCATGTCTCCCCTTTTTCAGGGGCGTAACACAACCCAAATGGCGTTTTTTTGTGATAAAAATAATATTTATCGAACAAAAATAACATTTGTTGTGTAACTGGGAGTCTCGTGAGTGCAGACATCCGAAGATTATCTAAGGTAAGTGATTAATTTTATTGCTTTTCTGACTTTCGTGACCAAGCTAACCAAGCTAATATAAGGCTAACTATTCTAGCATTGATCGCTACACTCACAAAAGCTTGGATTTCTTTCACTGTAAAGTATATTTTCAAAATCTGACACTATAGGTGGATTAACAACAAGCTAAGCTGTGTTTTGGTATATTTCACTTGTGATTGCATGATTATAAATATTTTTTGTAATATTTTTTTATCTGATAAATTTGGGAATTTTCTTCTTCCTTTCAGGACCGGAACGAGGCTGTAGTTTTCTGAACATAACGCGCAACCCAAATGGCGTTTTTTTGTTATAAAAGTAATATTTATCGAACAAAAATAACATTTATTGTGTAACTGGGAGTCTCGTGAGTGCAAACATCCAAAGATTATCTAAGGTAAGCGATTCATTTTATTGTTTTTCTGACTTTCGTGACCATGCTAATTTGGGGCTAGCTGTTGTAGCATTGATTGCTACACTCACAGAAGCTTGGATTTCTTTTGCTGTAAAGTATATTTTCAAAATCTGACACGATAGGTGGATTAACAATAAGCTAAGCTGTGTTTTGGTATATTTCACTTGTGATTGCATGATTCAAAATATTTTTTGTAATATTTTTGCATTTTGCGCCCTGCAATTCTAGCGGTTGTTTAGGAAAGTGATCCCGCTAACGGAATTCGTAGCGCAGAGAAGTTAAAGGAGGTTGTACTTTCTATAAAAGCAGAGAGACAACTCTGTTTGTTGGGCTCATTACTCTGCACTGTTGAGTGGATTGTTAACCGCTCCAATTTTTGCAGATCTTATAATAAAGTTGTTGTTTGAAGAATCAACAGTCTTCCTTCACCTACCTCATCAGACACTTTTTGCTATGTTATAATGTCTGATGACAAGGTTGAGGAAGATGAAACTGGGGCGTCTGGGTTTTAACACTCTAAACCAGGAATGGCGGATAAGGAAGAAGTATCATGATGTATTGAACACACATTACTGATTTTTTGGAAATCTTTTTGTGTATGATATTAAAAATATATATTGTTTGTGCTATTGTCTATTCATGAGGTATGATTATTGTGGTATTTTAAAGAAATCACCGGACAGGCTGATAGCGGATGCCAGAAGAATCTCAGACATGCACTGGGTGTGGGAAGAATTCCAGTTTGCACATTCTCCGATTTTCTAACCATCTAATGAACAGAGACCCAATGCAGTATTCACTGTGACATTAGAAACCTTGGCTCGGCCACTACTCCACCACAGCTTTACACAGTGCTGGCCCTCATTTCAGTTTTTTATCACCTCTCCTGGACTCCGCCTTGCCGTAGTGGAGGGGCGTTGTGACTTCAGCGGGAACAACAACTCTCCTGTATGTATGGTGCATGTTGAAGTCAACTAAAGGGAGGCCAGTTATACTGTAAATAACATGTCAAATGGAGAATCTTGTCAGTAATGACTAGCCAAACCCTGACTGATGCTGGTACTTGTAGCTGCTCATAATGTGTTCCTTCATATTATGCAGCCTTGTGTAGTGTTGGTACAGAGAGCAGTTATAAGAGGAGCCATGAAACCAAGGGTGTGGCTAGTGATCCACTGGGAATAGAACCGCCACTAACAGCTGCATTAATCCTATCCCTGATTAACCCTGTATTATTTGTTGCTTTAGCCTAGCGTTAGTGCAGCATGGCAATTTTGGCCACCAGTAGTTACTGTAGGTAGTTAGAATACAGTTATGTTCACTACATTAGTAGTTACAATGCAGGTCTTTTCACTACATTAGTAGTTAGAATGCAGGTCTTTACACTACATTAGTAGTTACAATGCAGGTCTTTTCACTACATTTAGTAGTTACAATGCAGGTCTTTTCACTACATTTAGTTACAATGCAGGTCTTTTCACTACATTTAGTAGTTACAATGCAGGTCTTTTCACTACATTTAGTAGTTACAATGCAGGTCTTTTCACTACATTTAGTAGTTACAATGCAGGTCTTTTCACTACATTTAGTAGTTACAATGCAGGTCTTTTCACTACATTTAGTAGTTACAATGCAGGTCTTTTCACTACATTTAGTAGTTAGAATGCAGGTCTTTTCACTACATTTAGTAGTTAGAATGCAGGTATTTTCACTACATTAGTAGTTACAATGCAGGTTTTTTCACTACAATGATAGTTAGAATGCAGGTCTTTTCACTAATTAGGTAGATACAGTTGAGGACATGTGAGGCATTTGTTTCTCAAACTAGACACTAATGTACTTGTCCTCTTGCTCAGTTGTGCACCGGGGGCCTCTCACTCCTCTTTCTATTCTGGTTAGAGCCAGTTTGCGCTGTTCTGTGAAGGGAGTAGTACACAAAGTTGTACGAGATCTCCAGTTTTTTGGCAATTTCTCGCATGGGATAGCTTTCATCTCTCAGAACAAGAATAGGCTGACTAGTTTCAGAGGAAAGGTCTTTGTTTCTGGCCATTTTGAGCCTGTAATCGAACCCACAAATGCTGATGCTCCACATACTCAGCTAGTCCAATGAAGGCCAGTTTTACTGCTTCTTAAATTAGGACAACAGTTTTCAGCTTTTCTAACATAATTGCAAAAGGGTTTTCTCATGATAAAATAGCATTTTATAATTCTAAACTTGGATTAGCTAATGCAATGTGCCATTGGAACACAGGAGGGATAGTTGCTGATAAAGGGCTTTTGTACGCCTATGTAGATATTCCATAAAAAATCGGTCATTTCCAGCTACAATAGTGATTTACAAAATTAACAATGTCTACACTGTAGAAAATTTTCATCTAAAATGACATACCCAAATCTAACTGCTTGTAGCTCAGGCCCTGAAGCAAGGATATGCATATTCTTGTTACCATTTGAAAGGAAACACGTTGAAGTTTGTGGATATGTCCTCCATGGACTTTAGAGTGTCTCAAAACTTTTTGGAATTAGTGTTACAGGATGCAAATGTCTGTTTGAAAAAGCCAGCCTTCACTTTCCAACTGACTATGTGTATTGCTTCCTGACTTCCCTGAAAAGTTGCATATCGCGGTGGCAATTCGATGCTAATGCAGTGCGCCACAGGATGTTTTTATGCTGGTCAAGTCTGGGGTAAACCAAGGGTGTCACGCCCTGACCTTAGAGATCCTTTTATTTCTCTATTTGGTTAGGTCAGGGTGTGATTAGGGTGGGCATTCTAGTTTTCGTTTTCTATGTTGGCCTGGTATGGTTCCCAATCAGAGGCAGCTGTCTATCGTTGTCTCTGATTGGGGATCATATTTGGGCAGCCTTTCCCCACCTTTTGTTTGTGGGATCTTGTTTTTGTGTAGTGCCTGTGAGCAATCCATTACTTCACGTTTCGTTTGTTTCTGTATTTGTTTTGGTGAGTTTCATTTATTAAACTCTACGTGGAACTCTACGCACGCTGCGCCTTGGTCCATTTATTCCAACGATAGTGACAAAGGGCTGTATCTATTCTTAGTTCTACATTTTTTGAATGGGGCATGTTTATTTAAGATGGTGTGGAAAGCACTTTTAAAGAGCAACCAGGCATCCTCTACTGACTGGATGAGGTCAAAATCCTTCCAGGATACCCGGGCCAGGTCGATTAGAAAGGCCTGCTCGCTGAAGTGTTTAAGGTAGTGTTTGACAGTGATGAGGGGTGATCGTTTGACCGTGGACCCATTACGCACGCAGGCAATGATCGCTGAGATCCTGGTTGAAGACAGCAGAGGTGTATTTAGAGGGCACGTTGGTCAGGATGATATCTAAGAGGGTTCCCATGGTTACGGAATTGGTAAGTTCCTTGATCATTTGTGTGAGATTGAGGGCATCTAGCTTAGATTGTAGGACAGCCGGGGTGTTAAGCATATCCCAGTTTAGGTCACCTAACAGAACGATCTCTGAAGATAGATGGGGGGGGGGGGGGGGGGGGCATTCAATTCACATATGTTGTCCAGGGCACAGCTGGGGGCTGAGGGGGTTCTATAACACGCTGCAACGGTGAGAGACTTATTTCTGGAAAGGTGGATTTTCAAAGTAGAAGCTTGAATTGTTTGGGCACAGACCTGGATAGTATGACAGAACTCTGCAGTAGATTGGAACTCCGCCCCCTTTGGCAGATCCATCTTGTTGGAAAATGTTGTAGTTGGGGATGGACATTTCAGAATTTTTGGTGGCCTTCCTAAGCTAGGATTCAGACACGGCTAGGACATCAGGGTTGGCGGAGTGTGCTAAAGCGTTGAATAAAACAAACTAAGGGGGCAGGCTTCTGATGTTAACATTCATGAAACCATGGGTTTTACGGTTACAGAAGTCAACAAATGAGGCCACCTTGGGAATAGGTGTGGTGCTGGGGGCAACAGGGCCTGGGTTAACCTCACCAGTGAAACAGAGGAGGAGTAGGATAAGGGTACAGCTAAAGGCTATAAGAACTGGTCGTCTAGTGCATTGGGGACAGAGAATAAAAGGAGTAGATTTCTGGGCGTGGTATAATAGATTCAGGGCATCATGTACAGACAAGGGTATTGTAGGATGTGAGTACAGTGGAGGTAAACCTAGGAATTGAGTGACGATGAGAACGGTTGCGTCTCTGGAGGCACCGGTTAAGCCAGGTGAGGTCTCCGCATGTGTGGAGGGTGCTGCAAAAGAGTTATCTAAGGCATTTAGGGCGGGGGTGGGGGCTCTATAGTGAAATAAAACAATAATAACTAACCTAAACAGCAGTAGACAAGACATATTGACATTAGGGAGAGGCATGAGTAGCCGAGCGATCAGGGGGCCGTTCGGTAGTCGCTTCTGCACTATGCGAGCTGGAGACATGGCGACTCAGAAAGCTAGCTGGCCGTGGCCAGCATATGGATCTAAGCCGACGTCGCAGCGAAAAAGCCTGTTGAAACCACCTCGGACGATTACGTCGGCAGACCAGTCGTGATGGATCGGCGGGGCTCCGTGACGGCAATAAAGGGTCCAGGCCAATTGGAAAAGAGGTATTGTAGCCCAAGAATTAGCTGGTGGACTTCTTCGGCTAGCCGGGAGATGGGCCTAGCTCGAGGCTAGCTCAAGGCTAACTGGTGCTTGCTACGGGACAGAGACGTTAGCCAGGAGTAGCCACTTAGATTGCAGCTAGCTAGCTGCGATGATCCGGTGTAAAGGTCCAGAGCTTGCGGTAGGAATCCGGAGATGTGGTAGAGAAAAAGCAGGTATTGACTGAGCTGAGGCTGGCTCGTGTCCGAGTTAACGGTGAAGACCGCTAGCAGTGGCTAACTGACTACTAGCTAGTAGCTAGTTAGCTGGCCAGCCTCTGATTGGGGTTCTAAAGTTCTAAAGTATAAAATAGCAGATCCGTACCACATTGGGTGAGGCGGGTTGCAGGAGAGTATATTCAGTCCGTAGATGGAAAGTGAGATTAACCTGTTGGGGATGGGGGCGCTGTTTAGACTATTTATGCTAATGTGGCTAATTTTTTAAACGGCTTCCCACAAAATCCTTGATCGTACAATATGCATATTATTATTATTATTGGATAGAAAACAGTCTATAGTTTCTATAGGAGTTGAAATTTTGTCTCTAAGTGGAACAGAGCCCATTCTACAGCAATTTCCCTGACATGGAGTCAGATTTGAGAAACGTTGGCCACTTTTCTGAAGTCATTTAAAAGGGCTCTGTCGTTGCTATGACTCTACGGACACTTCTTACGTCTTCCCCTGGATGCCTTTACGTGATGACGATTCCAACGGGCTCGATTGCTCGTTCACAGGCCCTACAAATGAAAAAAACCTTTAGCTAGCAAGTCTTTTCTTGCTGCGTAACGCGCGTGGAAGACACCGACCCTCTCCTGTTCCAAGCGTTAGTTTAGCCTGTTATATTTCTCCGGTCATCTTTTCACTCGTTATAGGAGTTACAAACATCACAAAGTAGTTAATTTAAAGCGTTTTATAGCAATTTATATCCGTTTAGTGCGATTTTGGGACATTTATTTTTGCAACGATGTGAAAAGTTGGGCACGCTTTTCAGTTCATCCCGAACGTAGTTGACATTTCCACATGGCAAGAGGACAGCTTTCCACCAAAAGACGATTTCTCCCAAGAAAGGATCCTTTGCCCAAGATACTGATGGAAGAACAGCTCAAGGTAGGACATTTTTATTATGATAAATCGTGTTTCTGTCGAAACATTTTAGTGGCTTAGGACGCCATGTTTTTTGACGTAGCTTCGCTTGGCGCAAACTGTATTGAAAAGTAAGGATAAATTAAAAAATGTAATAACGCAATTGTATTAAGAATTAAATTGTCTATCAATCCCTGTCCACCCTATATTTTTTAGTCACGTTTATGAGTATTTATGTATAAGAGTAGATCACTGTCTAAGTGGCGCAAGGACGTTTTCTTTACCAGCTTGTCTACATTTCACATTGTCTAACCATGATTTTGGTGGCTAAATATAAACATTTTCGATCAAACTGTATATGCATGTTGTAATGTGATGTTACAGGAGTGTCATCGGAAGAATTCTGAGAAGGTTAGTGAAAAAATTAATATCTTTTGGCGATGTTGACTTTTATCGCTCACTTTGGCTAGAATCAATGCTGGGCTGCTATGTGCTATGTGCTATGCTAATATAACGATTTATTGTGTTTTCGCTGTAAGACACTTAGAAAATCTGAAATATTGTCTGTATTCACAGGATCTGTGTCTTTCGATTCGTGTATGCTGTGTATTTTTACGAAATGTTTGATGATTAGTAGTTAGGTAAACACGTTGCTCATTGTAATTATTCTAGTCCATTTGTGATGGTGGGTGCAATTGTAAACTATGCCATATACCTGAAATATGCACTTTTTTCTAACAAAACCTATCCCATACCATAAATATGTTATCAGACTGTCATCTAATGAGTTTTTTTGTTGGTTAGGGGCTATAAATATCTTAGTTTAGCCGAATTGGTGATGGCTACTGGTGTTGGTGGACAAATAAAAGATGGTGGATTATGCTAATGTGTTTTTAGGTAATAGATGTACATCTTTACATATTGTGTCTTCCCTGTAAAACATTTTAAAAATCGGAAATGTTGACTGGATTCATAAGATCTGTGTCTTTCATTAGCTGTATTGGACTTTAATGTGTGAAAGTTAAATATTTTAAAAAAATATTTTTTTTGAATTTCGCGGCACTGGTTTTTCAGTGGGGGGGGGGGGGGGGGTGCCGCTAGCGCCACGCTGATCCTAGACAGGTTAAAATATATACGAGGAAAACTATTATTTACACAGGACAAGACGGTACAAGACAAAACACACGTCCAACTGCTACGCCATCTTGGATTACTTACATCCACATGCTAATCGCCTTAGCCTACGTTAGTTCAACCATACCGTGGAAGGGACACCGATCCCAAAGAAGTTTTTAAGTATAGAAATAAGTCAAAGTTCCTCTTTCGTTTTTATGCAATTCTGTACATGTTTAACCCAGACTGCATAGAAAACACAAAAAAAGCACTGGGAAAGAGATCTGGGGACTGTACTCGAGGATTAAGAATGGAATAAAGCTATCAATTCCATGAACACTACTTTCTCCTGCAATAGGCTCAGAGAAACCCAGCTTAAAATCATACAAGTTCGACCCAAAGATCTCCCCCATTTTGCAAACCAGGCATTGGGTCTTACTTGCACTGTTTCTGGGCTTGCCCAAACATAGCATTTACTGGAAAACAAGCTCTTTTGATTTGAGTACTATGTTAAATTCAAGAATTAACAAAGATCCAGGTTTATTTTTACTCAATGTACATTGTGACCCATCTGGGTTGGACATGATCAATCCTACACGGTAATTAAAGTAGTTGTATTCAAATGGAAGCCACTTATCGATTACGTTCCAGGGGGAGCTTGCCGATATCCTGTCCAGGGGTTTGAATAGCATGTAGGCTTATTGCACTGGGCCGGTGTCTGTAACTTAATTTAGCCAATGAAAATGTCTCAATAGAAATAAACAAAACATGTTTTGCATATATGGTTTCGATTAATAAATAAGCTTACAATAATAACAATGACATACAATAATAATAAAACAAATTATTATAAATACAAAAATGTATGAATATAAGTTCCAAAATTGCATCCTACTGAAGAGCAAGTTGTCCAGTAGCCTGCCTTTGACCGCATAAACGTCCTTCTGATCCTAGTCCACTACAATATTAAAACGTAATATTAAATTCCTCTTGTAGGCTTTTCACTAAAAGGCATACTCTTTTTCCTCTAACTTTTAAAAAGCTTCAATAAAAAAGGCCTCCATTGCATTCAAGGACAGGGCTTCTCTCTCTCTCTCTCTCTCTCTCTCTCTCTACATATATAAAAGGTAATACATTTGTTAAATATTTAGACTATATTGAAGAGTTAGGTCCTAGGTGTGTGAGGAATAGCCGCTTGGCTTGGAGAGGAGGCAGAACGCGTGTTAGGCTTTCCTAATAACTGGGCCTGCCGGGAGCATATGTGGCCACATTAGTATAGGATGACATGGGAGAATGATGATCAGTATTAGATGTAAAAATACTGCCAGACCGGACTGCTACTGTGCCTTTTTAGACCTTATAAACTGCAGAGATTAAACCCACAACGGATCCAAATAGAATGAAACCTTCAAATTACAGGGCTTTTGCGCCATTATTCAAATAACATTTTCACTGCAGCTCGGAGTAGAATGTTGTATCCACTTGATAACAATAATGCAATAAATTACGATAATTGGATTGTACCTAAATAAGATCAATACGGGAGCTTTTTGACCTGGCTTCCCCTCTGCCCAGGACTTTAGCCCCCATCAAATATTCATTAGCAACCCCTCAGTCAATATATTTTCTCTGTGATTTATTTTTGTTTCGTCAACCGTTCCAACGCATCTTAAACTTCTTACAGGGCTGGCACTAGGACCTAGGGGAGGCTGCTGGTGCAGAGGCTGCTGCACGCGCCAGTGACTGTTAGGCCTAATTGTAGCTAACATTTCGGTTAATGTTAGCTACTTCTGTGGCTTGAGACTGCTAGCTAACAGCAAACGGACAGGAAAAGGCTCTGACAGGGTGGATTCGTGCAGATAGGCTAAAACAATTGTGTGTAGAAAAGGTGACAGTGTTGATCACAATGTCATTGTATTATCCTACATTTCTCAACTCTAGGCAAGCTAACGACTAACGTTAGAAGGATGTACGGAAATTCTTCAGGAGCATCAGTGCCAGCAGCTGTGCCGGAGGCTAATCCGGTGAGAAATTAAGATTTTACCAGTTCAAACAAACAAATTAAAACTTAAACTGATTAATCACCTATGAAGCCTTGAGTTATTGTAAATATGAGTTTAATAACAATACATGTCAAAACACAGCAGACAAGAATGAAGGAAAGAAGCTGGAGACTGACAGGGCTGAGGGAACATGTCTGATGAAGGTTATTGATTTTAAAAAAGCGAGTAGATGTTTAAGCTTTCAGTTAAATTTGTACAGCATATGACAGAATATGTCCTACTTTTGTTAGGCATAAATAAATTATGTTCATGATATCTTAAAGGGTCATGCAAAAAGACACTGGCGGATTTAGGGATAGGCTGTAAGGTCTGTAGTCCTCCTCTTCCTCGGACGAGGAGAGGAGAGAAGGATCAGTGGACCAATACGCAGCATTCGGGAAATAAGCCATCTCTTTATTATAAACGACGGCAACACGAAAACAAAACACTTACAAAATACAAAACAAGAAAACGACGTAGACGAAACCTGAACATGAACTTAACTAACTAAACGTAAACTCACGGACAGGAAACAGACTACATCAAAACGAACGAACAGCCAAACAGTCCCGTATGGTACATACATCGACGACACAGGAGACAATCACCCACAAACAAACAGTGAGAACACCCTACCTAAATATGACTCTCAATTAGAGGAAAACGCAAAACACCTGCCTCTAATTAAGAGCCATACCAGGCAACCCAAAACCAACATAGAAACAGAAAACATAGACTGCCCACCCAAAACACACGCCCTGACCATAAACACATACAAAAACAACATAAAACAGGTCAGGAACGTTACAGAACCCCCCCCTCAAGGTGCGAACGCCGGGCGCACCAGCACAAAGTCCAGGGGAGGGTCTGGGTGGGCAGTTGACCACGGTGGTGGCTCAGGCTCTGGACGCTGTCCCCACACCACCATAGTCACTCCCCGCTTCTGTCTTCCCCTCCCAATGACCACCCTCAAACTAACATCCCCTAAATGAACAGCCAACACCGGGATAAAGGGCAGCACCGGGAGAAGGGGCAGCACCGGGACAAGGGGCAGCACCGGGACAAGGGGCAGCACCGGGACAAGGGGCAGCACCGGGATAAGGGGCAGCACCGGGATAAGGGGCAGCACCGGGATAAGGGGCAGCACCGGGATAAGGGGCAGCACCGGGATAAAGACCAGCACCGGGACAAGGGGCAGCACCGGGACAAGGGGCAGCACCGGGATAAGGGGCAGCACCGGGACAAGGGGCAGGTCCCGGCTGAGATACTCTGGCAGATCCTGGCTGAGGGACTCTCGACGCTCATGGCTGGCTGACGGCTCTCGACGCTCATGGCTGGCTGACGGCTCTCGACGCTCATGGCTGGCTGACGGCTCTCGACGCTCATGGCTGGCTGACGGCTCTCGACGCTCATGGCTGGCTGACGGCTCTCGACGCTCATGGCAGGCTGACGGCTCTCGACGCTCATGGCAGGCTGACGGCTCTCGACGCTCATGGCAGGCTGACGGCTCTCGACGCTCATGGCAGGCTGACGGCTCTCGACGCTCATGGCAGGCTGACGGCTCTCGACGCTCATGGCAGGCTGACGGCTCTCGACGCTCATGGCTCTCTGACGGCTCTGGCTGCTCATGGCTCGCTGGCTGCTCTGGCAGATCCTGTCTGGTTGGCGGCTCTGGCAGATCCTGTCTGGTTGGCGGCTCTGGCAGATCCTGTCTGGTTGGCGGCTCTGGCAGATCCTGTCTGGTTGGCGGCTCTGGCA
Organism: Salvelinus fontinalis; assembly: GCF_029448725.1. Classification (NCBI taxonomy): domain Eukaryota; kingdom Metazoa; phylum Chordata; class Actinopteri; order Salmoniformes; family Salmonidae; genus Salvelinus; species Salvelinus fontinalis. The sequence continues at coordinate 21,913,322 of NC_074687.1, forward strand.
GATCCTGTCTGGTTGGCGGCTCTGGCAGATCCTGTCTGGCGGGCGGCTCTAGCGGCTCCTGTCTGGCGTGCGGCTCTAGCGGCTCCTGTCTGGCAGACGGCTCTGGAGGCTCATGGCAGACCGGCGGCTTAGCAGGCTCATGGCAGACGGGCGGCTTTGCAGGCTCATTGCAGACGGATGGCTCAGACGGCGCTGGGGAGACGGATGGCTCAGACGGCGCTGGGGAGACGGATGGCTCAGATGGCGCTGGGGAGACGGATGGCTCAGATGGCGCTGGGGAGACGGATGGCTCAGATGGCGCTGGTGAGACGGATGGCTCTGGCCGGATACGGCGCACTGTAGACCTGGTGCGTGGTGCCGGAACTGGAGGCACCGGGCTAAGGATAAGCACCCTCCTACTAGTGCGGGGAGCAGGGACAGGGCACACTGTACTCTCAAAGCCCACTCTATACTTGATGCGAGGTACCGGCACTGGTGACACCGGGCTGAGGACAAGCACATCAGGATTAGTAGGGGGAGAAGATACAGTGTGTACAGGGCTCTGGAGACGCACAGGAGGCTTAGTGCGTGGTGCCGGAACTGGAGGCACTGGGCTAGATACACGCACTACAGGGAGAGTGCGTGGAGGAGGAACAGGGCTCAGGAGACGCACTGGTAGCCTAGTGCGTAGTGTAGGCACTGTAGGTACTAGGCTGGGGCGGGGAGGTGGCGCCGGAAATACCGGACCGTGGAGGCGTACTGGCACTCTTGAGCATTGAGCCTGCCCAACCTTACCTGGTTGAATGCTCCCGGTCACCCGACCAGTGCGGGGAGGTGGAATAACCCGCACCGGCCTATGTAGGCGAACCGGGGAAACCATGCGTAAGGCAGGTGCCATGTATGCCGGCCCGAGGAGACGCACTGGAGACCAGACGCGTTGAGCCGGCCTCATGACACCTGGCTCAATACCCAATCTAGCCCTACCAGTGCGGGGAGGTGGAATAACCCGCACTGGCCTATGCACTCGTACAGGAGACACCGTGCGCTCTACTGCGTAACACGGCGCCTGCCCGTACTCCCGCTCTCCACGGTAAGCCTGGGAAGTGGGCGCAGGTCTCCTACCTGCCCTTGGCCCACTACCTCTTAGCCCCCCCCCAAGAAATTTTTGGGTGTTACTTACGGGCTTTTTGGGCTTCCGTGCCAGACGCGTTCCCTCATAACTCCGGTTCCTCTCTCCGGTAGCCTCTGCTCTCCTCAGTGCCTCCAGCTGTTCCCATGGGAGGCGATCCCTACCAGCCAGGATCTCCTCCCATGTGTAGCAACCCTTTCCGTCCAATATATCGTCCCATGTCCATTGCTCCTTCTTTTCCTGTCCCTTACTCCGTTGAGTTTTCCCTTGCCGCTTGGTCCTAGCGTGGTGGGTGATTCTGTAAGGGCTGTAGTCCTCCTCTTCCTCGGACGAGGAGAGGAGAGAAGGATCAGTGGACCAATACGCAGCATTCGGGAAATAAGCCATCTCTTTATTATAAACGACGGCAACACGAAAACAAAACACTTACAAAATACAAAACAAGAAAACGACGTAGACGAAACCTGAACATGAACTTAACTAACTAAACGTAAAACTCACGGACAGGAAACAGACTACATCAAAACGAACGAACAGCCAAACAGTCCCGTATGGTACATACATCGACGACACAGGAGACAATCACCCACAAACAAACAGTGAGAACACCCTACCTAAATATGACTCTCAATTAGAGGAAAACGCAAAACACCTGCCTCTAATTAAGAGCCATACCAGGCAACCCAAAACCAACATAGAAACAGAAAACATAGACTGCCCACCCAAAACACACGCCCTGACCATAAACACATACAAAAACAACATAAAACAGGTCAGGAACGTTACATAGGCGATATGGGCAGCCGCCCAGGGTAGGCCTCTTGCCTGGGGCGGCATAGGGCGCCCGCACCCAAAAAATATATATCATAATTAAAAAATATTTAAAAAATATATTCCGAATGGTGACATTTGCGCGATCGGTTTTCTATCGCTCATTTTCACGTCACGTCAATGATATCATGTCACCGTGTGGGACTGTGGGTCAATTAACCTTGTCAGAGTGGGCGCCCTGATTGTAGTTTGTGAGCTAGGCAGGCTACTACCTGAGATGGTCTCCCACTCAGAACTACGAGATGGGGAGGGGGGCGGGGGTAGGTTGACCTCTGGTCTCCCCACTGGAAGCCCGAGGTAGGGGGAGCAGGGGAATCTATCAAATAGCGCACCTCTAACTTTATACAGTAGTAATGCAATTAGTTGTGCAATGTAGTTTGTGTGTTTCTTGTTTGAAGTGCAGAAGTGTAATAATAATAATAATATTTTACAGTTTTAAATGTTATGACTATTTATTTGTGTTGCTCCAAATGTCTGAGTATAAATTTGCTACTGCAGAATGGTGCTTTTTTTTCGGGGGGGGGGGGGGGGGGGGGGGGAGCTGAAGGGGGGGGTTCGCCCAGGGAGCCATACCAGCAAGCACTGCAGAAAGAGAAAAAGAGGTTTCTGTGCAAGGCAGAGATCAACATGCGAGCTGTATAAGGGAGAGAGAGCAAACATGCCCAGAGAGGGAGGGACAAGAAACATGCCGAGAGAGGGAGGGACAACAAACAGATCCAGAGAGGGAGGGACAACAAACAGATCCAGAGAGGGAGGGACAAGAAACATGCCCAGAGAGGGAGGGACAACAAACAGATCCAGAGAGGGAGGGACAACAAACAGATCCAGAGAGGGAGGGACAACAAACAGATCCAGGGAGGGAGGGACAACAAACAGATCCAGAGAGGGAGGGACAACAAACAGATCCAGAGAGGGAGGGACAACAAACAGATCCAGGGAGGGAGGGACAACAAACAGATCCAGAGAGGGAGGGACAACAAACAGATCCAGGGAGGGAGGGACAAGAAACAGATCCAGAGAGGGAGGGACAACAAACAGATCCAGAGAGGGAGGGACAACAAACAGATCCAGGGAGGGAGGGACAAGAAACAGATCCAGAGAGGGAGGGACAACAAACAGATCCAGAGAGGGAGGGACAACAAACAGATCCAGAGAGGGAGGGACAACAAACAGATCCAGAGAGGGAGGGACAACAAACAGATCCAGGGAGGGAGGGGCAACAAACAGATCCAGAGAGGGAGGGACAACAAACAGATCCAGAGAGGGAGGGACAACAAACATACCCAGGGAGGGAGGGACAACAAACAGATCCAGGGAGGGAGGGACAACAAACAGATCCAGGCAGGGAGGGGCAACAAACAGATCCAGAGAGGGAGGGACAACAAACAGATCCAGAGAGGGAGGGACAACAAACAGATCCAGAGAGGGAGGGACAACAAACAGATCCAGAGAGGGAGGGACAACAAACATGCCCAGAGAGGGAGGGACAACAAACAGATCCAGAGAGGGAGGGACAACAAACACATCCAGAGAGGGAGGGACAACAAACAGATCCAGAGAGGGAGGGACAACAAACAGATCCAGAGAGGGAGGGACAACAAACAGATCCAGAGAGGGACAACAAACAGATCCAGAGAGGGAGGGACAACAATCAGATCCAGAGAGGGAGGGACAAGAAACATGCCCAGAGAGGGAGGGACAAGAAACAGATCCAGAGAGGGAGGGACAAGAAACAGATCCAGAGAGGGAAGGATAAGAAACAGATCCAGAGAGAGAGGGACAACAAACAGATCCAGAGTGGGAGGGACAACAAACAGATCCAGAGAGAGAGGGACGACAAACAGATCCAGAGAGGGAGGGACAACAAACAGATCCAGAGAGGGAGGGACAACAAACAGATCCAGAGAGGGAGGGACAACAAACAGATCCAGGGAGGGAGGGGCAACAAACAGAACCAGAGAGGGAGGGACAAGAAACAGAACCAGAGAGGGAGGGACAAGAAACAGAACCAGAGAGGGAGGGACAACAAACAGATCCAGGGAGGGAGGGGCAACAAACAGATCCAGAGAGGGAGGGACAAGAAACAGAACCAGAGAGGGAGGGACAACAAACAGATCCAGAGAGGGAGGGACAACAAACAGATCCAGAGAGGGAGGGACAACAAACACATCCAGAGAGAGAGGGACAACAAACAGATCCAGAGAGAGAGGGACAACAAACAGATCCAGAGAGAGAGGGACAACAAACAGATCCAGAGAGGGAGGGACAACAAACAGATCCAGAGAGAGAGGGACAACAAACAGATCCAGAGAGAGAGGGACAACAAACAGATCCAGAGAGGGAGGGACAACAAACAGATCCAGAGAGGGAGGGACAACAAACAGATCCAGAGAGGGAGGGACAACAAACAGATCCAGAGAGGGAGGGACAACAAACAGATCCAGAGAGGGAAGGACAACAAACAGATCCAGAGAGGGAGGGACAACAAACAGATCCAGAGAGAGAGGGACAACAAACAGATCCAGAGAGGGAGGGACAACAAACAGATCCAGAGAGGGAGGGACAACAAACAGATCCAGAGAGGGAGGGACAACAAACAGATCCAGAGAGAGAGAGGGACAAGAAACATGCCCAGAGAGGGAGGGAAAAGAAACAGATCCAGAGAGAGAGGGACAACAAACAGATCCAGAGAGGGAGGGACAACAAACAGATCCAGGGAGGGAGGGACAACAAACAGATCCAGAGAGAGAGGGACAACAAACAGATCCAGAGAGAGAGGGACAACAAACAGATCCAGAGAGGGAGGGACAACAAACAGATCCAGAGAGGGAGGGACAACAAACAGATCCAGAGAGGGAGGGACAACAAACAGATCCAGAGAGGGAGGGACAACAAACAGATCCAGAGAGAGAGGGACAACAAACACATCCAGAGAGGGAGGGACAACAAACAGATCCAGAGAGGGAGGGACAACAAACAGATCCAGGGAGGGAGGGGCAACAAACAGATCCAGAGAGGGAGGGACAACAAACAGATCCAGAGAGGGAGGGACAACAAACAGATCGAGAGAGGGAGGGACAACAAACATACCCAGGGAGGGAGGGACAACAAACAGATCCAGAGAGGGAGGGACAACAAACAGATCCAGAGAGAGAGGGACAACAAACAGATCCAGAGAGGGAGGGACAACAAACACATCCAGAGAGGGAGGGACAACAAACAGATCCAGAGAGAGAGGGACAACAAACAGATCCAGAGAGGGAGGGACAACAAACAATCCAGAGAGAGAGGGACAACAAACAGATCCAGAGAGGGAGGGACAACAAACAGATCCAGAGAGGGAGGGACAACAAACAGATCCAGAGAGAGAGGGACAACAAACAGATCCAGAGAGAGAGGGACAACAAACAGATCCAGAGAGAGAGGGACAACAAACAGATCCAGAGAGGGAGGGACAACAAACAGATCCAGAGAGGGAGGGACAACAAACAGATCCAGAGAGGGAGGGACAACAAACAGATCCAGAGAGGGAGGGACAACAAACAGATCCAGAGAGGGAGGGACAACAATCAGATCCAGAGAGGGAGGGACAACACACAGATCCAGAGAGAGAGGGACAACAAACAGATCCAGAGAGGGAGGGACAACAAACAGATCCAGAGAGGGAGGGACAACAAACAGATCCAGAGAGAGAGGGACAACAAACAGATCCAGGGAGAGAGGGACAACAAACAGAACCAGAGAGAGAGGGACAACAAACAGAACCAGAGAGAGAGGGACAACAAACAGATCCAGAGAGGGAGGGACAACAAACAGATCCAGAGAGGGAGGGACAACAAACAGATCCAGAGAGAGAGGGACAACAAACAGATCCAGAGAGGGAGGGACAACAAACAGATCCAGAGAGGGAGGGACAACAAACAGATCCAGAGAGGGAGGGACAACAAACACATCCAGAGAGGGAGGGACAACAAACAGATCCAGAGAGGGAGGGACAACAAACAGATCCAGAGAGGGAGGGACAACAAACAGATCCAGGGAGGGAGGGACAACAAACAGATCCAGAGAGGGAGGGACAACAAACAGATCCAGAGAGAGGGAGGGACAACAATCAGATCCAGAGAGGGAGGGACAACAAACAGATCCAGAGAGGGAGGGACAACAAACACATCCAGAGAGGGAGGGACAACAAACAGATCCAGAGAGGGAGGGACAACAAACAGATCCAGAGAGAGAGGGACAACAAACAGATCCAGAGAGAGAGGGACAACAAACAGATCCAGAGAGGGAGGAACAACAAACAGATCCAGAGAGGGAGGGACAACAAACAGATCCAGGGAGGGAGGGACAACAAACAGATCCAGAGAGGGAGGGACAACAAACAGATCCAGAGAGGGAGGGACAACAAACAGATCCAGAGAGGGAGGGACAACAAACAGATCCAGAGAGGGAGGGACAACAAACAGATCCAGAGAGGGAGGGACAACAAACAGATCCAGAGAGGGAGGGACAACAAACAGATCCAGAGAGGGAGGGACAACAAACAGATCCAGAGAGGGAGGGACAACAAACAGATCCAGAGAGGGAGGGACAACAAACAGATCCAGAGAGGGAGGGACAACAAACAGATCCAGAGAGGGAGGGACAACAAACAGATCCAGAGAGAGAGGGACAACAAACAGATCCAGAGAGAGAGGGACAACAAACAGATCCAGAGAGGGAGGGACAACAAACAAATCCAGAGAGGGAGGGACAACAAACAGATCCAGAGAGGGAGGGACAACAAACAGATCCAGGGAGGGAGGGACAACAATCAGATCCAGAGAGGGAGGGACAACAATCAGATCCAGAGAGGGAGGGACAACAAACAGATCCAGAGAGGGAGGGACAACAAACAGATCCAGAGAGGGAGGGACAACAAACAGATCCAGAGAGGGAGGGACAACAAACAGATCCAGAGAGGGAGGGACAACAAACAGATCCAGAGAGGGAGGGACAACAAACAGATCCAGAGAGAGAGGGACAACAAACAGATCCAGAGAGGGAGGGACAACAAACAGATCCAGAGAGGGAGGGACAACAATCAGATCCAGAGAGGGAGGGACAACAAACAGATCCAGAGAGGGAGGGACAACAATCAGATCCAGAGAGGGAGGGACAACAAACAGATCCAGAGAGGGAGAGACAACAAACAGATCCAGAGAGGGAGGGACAACAAACAGATCCAGAGAGGGAGGGACAACAATCAGATCCAGAGAAAGAACCAGCAGCTGCAGCAACCCCTTCCAGAAATGAGAGCGATTTCAGGTGACAAAGATACTGAAGCTGAATAGCTACCCACACAACAGTTTGGGTACACAGAAAAGGGCATTTCAGCACGGCTGGTTTGAGAAAAACAATTGGGTAGAGTACTCTGTCTACAAAAACACAGCTTTCTGCTTTCCATGTAGAGTTTTTAGCAAAAACAATACATTTGATTATTTTGACAGTAATGGCTGCAAAAATTTTAACATAGTTTGTTTATCTTCGGTAAACATGAAATGGCGCAAACACACAGAGACAGTGTTGTGGCATGGCAAAGCTACCAGGCAACTAGCAATCATGGGAACATTGCTTAGATTTTAACATCTGCCCATGCTAGTGATATTGTAGAGAGAAGGGAGTATATGAGGAGAATTGTTGCGGTCACCTCAATGTTAGGAAGACAGGCACTCTCTTTCTGTGCCAATGATGAATCTAGTGAAAGCACAAATAGAGGGAACTTTCTTGAATGTATGGAGTTTTTGAAGGAGTTTGACTCTTTCCTGCAAATGTACAATACTCCTTAAAATGCGACGTATCTCTCTCCAGAATCTCAGAATGGCATGCTGTGCTCAAGAGATTGCGGAAACCATAGTTTCTGAGATGTCAAAGTCTTGAATGTATGTCGTTATGGCTGATGAGGCCAGGGATGGGCAGTCTGAACAGTTGGCTCTGTGTGTTAGGTATGTGACAGAGGGGACAGTTAAGGAGCGTTTACGAGCACTAGCAGAAATCAAGTCATTTGATGCCCAATCAATAGCAAATGAGTTGCAACAGCAGCTCCAAATGAGATGGGTAGTAGGCCTAAAGTGCGTTGCACAGACCGTTGATGGTGCAGCTGTCATGAGTGGTTCCAAAGGAGGTGTACAAGCACATTTCAGAGTGCTGCATCCGGAGGCAATTTATATACATTGCTATTGTATGCTCATGAGCTTAATTTGGTGTTGTGTCATACTTGCAGGGCTATTCCGGAGGTTGCTGAGTTTTTCAGTTTCTTGGAGAATGTGTATTTGTTTTTCAGGACATCTCTAGTTAACCACCACAAGTTCGAAGAAGCTCAGTCCAAACTTAGAATAGCATCAGCTGAACGTCTGCAGCTCTCAAAGACTCGCTGGGATTGCCAGCTATGGTCCATAAATGCAGTCCTGGACATTTTAACTGCTATTTTTGATGGTCTGCCATTGGATCCCCATGGCTGTTGGTCTGAGAGCAAAGCTTCATATGTTCTCCACCGTGTATCTGCTACTGATGTTTCAGGCCCTTCTTTCTATAACTGAGGGATTACACAAGTTCCTCCAGAAAGAGACTGGAGACCTGGCAGAAGCTTGTTTCGGCAAACAAGCTGGATGTGACACACTGATAGGCAAACGCACAGATTTATTTGCCACAGAACTTTATGACAGAATCAAAGCACTGAAATTCACAATATTCCAGAGGCAGAGGCAGATGCAGCAAGGAAGCACAAACAAAGTTTAATGGGAGATTTTGTGGTGGAGACCTCCTTGGGTTTAGGCACAGAATTGTCATGTTCCCAAACAACTAAAACAGAGTTGTTGCTCCCGTGCTTGGACAGGATGGTTAGTGAGCTTGACCAGCGATTCTCGACTGTAGATGCAGGTCTGCTCAAAGGCTTACAGGCATGCAGCCCCAACACAAAAACCATCCTAGATACATGCTTAAATGATTTTGCCAAGCACTACGGTATTGATGTTAAAACAGAAGAGATGTTGGTGGCCAGAAACTTTCTTGGCTGGAAAAAAGAGGTTGGATGTCCTCCAAAAGATATGCTTGCTGTGCATAACCTCCTAGATGATCATATGTTTCCTTCCCTGAAGGAAATCATTCAGGTTGCCCTCACATGTGAGCAGCTGCTCCTGTGAAAGGTCCTTTTGTCCACTGCACCGGCTGCACTCCTGGTTGCGTAAGACAATGGGTCAGAAAAGGCTTGCAAGCCTTGCAGCCATGTCCATTGAAAAAACACACTACCCTGTTCAAAAAATGCACTACCCTCCCTTGTGCCCAATAAAAAACAACACAGCCCTCTCCAAAGCAAAATAATTTTGACAACCGTCACCTATTTTGGACGACTCCTCCGCCCTAGTTAATTTCGATCTGTCCCTACTTTTCTAATGGAGATTTTCATCTCTGTCATATGAAACATCTCACATCAGATGTGTTTTTTACATTTTGGCAAATGTTTCAAAAATGTGTATTACATTGTCTGCTTCATTACAGTAGTTGATAGGCTTGCTATTGTGGCATGTTTTTCTGTTGGTCATGTAACTTTACTGTTTAAAAACGAATTTAACCATTTATTATTTAGTAAATGGGGGTTGGTTAGTCAGCAGCAAAATGTAATGACATTTTTAGCCCTAGTTACTCCCCAACCCTGTAAAAAAAATCGGTAATCTTTTTTTCCATGTAGTACAACTGCTCTTACCTTCTTTCTCCTTCGTGTTGAAAACAATGACTGAACTGTGGAACAGCTGAATGCTTCAAAGCCATGAAGGAGTGTGGGTTGGGTTGAAGCAGTCCAATTTCAACCATTCCCATGAGGATCATTCCATGGGGACTTTCCAGTGACACCCTCTCAGCCGCTAGTCTGTGGTTACATGGTCTGTTCTCAGTGTAATAGGATAGCAATCATGTTAGGAGTCTGGGCAGAGGCCGTGTTCTGAATCTGATGTAAAGGGCGGAGGATGTAAACTGTAACTTCTTTGAGGGAAGGATTTTTTGTTGTTGTTATTACAGTGTCTGATGTACTGTGTTTATCTTGTGATATTTTGTAAAAACTTCCTCAGCCTCTCAGTATCACGCCTCTGTTACTGGTTGCACATCACAGGGAGGGAAACACCCCATCTCCATGGAATAGAGCCAAATGGTGGTCAAACATCTTGGCAGGTTTGTGGCGGACCTGAAATCTTGTCAGCCCATGAATGTCATGCACATAACTGCCGGTCTCACTGTAATTGATATAAACACGTTTAGCATCTCCTGGCTTCCACGTATATCCTACAAGCCACAGATGCAGAACTTTGGAACATCTACATTTTAAAAAGTTTAATAAATCCCTTTAATATAGCCCACACCATCACAATACATCCATTATTTAATTTAGACAGTTCTAAAGAAACATGATATGAAGAAAATGTAGCCTATATCAGCAGAACAGAATAGCATATTCTGAGGTGTCACAGACACGAAGGAATACTCCGGTTGGAACGTTATTGGATATATATGATAACAACATCCTGAAGATGGATTCTCTACTTAGTTTGACAAGTTTATTCGACCTGTGAAATAACTTTTGGAAGTTTTCGTCCGATTTTATGCGGGACTTGCACGAGCGTTTGGAAATGTGTACTAAACGCGCTAGTAAAAGTAGCTAATTGGAAATAAATAATTGACATTATCGAACAAAACAACAATTTATTGTGGAACTAGGATTCCTGGGAGTGCATTCTGATGTAGATCATCAACAAAGGTAAGGGAATATTTATGATGTAATTTCGTATTTCTGTTGACTCCAACATGGCGGAGAAATGTTATTTATTTCTGAGCGCCGTCTCAGATTATTGCATGGTGTGCTTTTTCTGTAAAGTTTTTTTGAAATCTGACACAGCGGTTGCATTAAGAACAAGTGTATCTTTAATTCTATATAAAGCATGTATCTTTGATCAGTAAGTATTTCTGTTATTTGATGTGGCTCTCTGCAATTTCTCCTGATATTTTGGAGGCATTTCTGAACATGGCGGCAATGTAAACTAAGATTTTTGGATATATATATATGCACATTATCGAACAAAAAAGACATGTATTGTGTAACATGATGTCCTATGAGTGTCATCTGATGAAGATCATCAAAGGTTAGTTATTCATTTTATCTCTATTTCTGCTTTTTGTGACCGCTATCTTTGGCTGGGAAAATGGATGTGTGTTTTTTGGACTTGGCGGTGATCTAACGTAATCATATGTTGTGTTTTCGCTGTAAAGCATTTTTTTAAATCAGACATGATGGGTAGATTAACAAGATGTTTATCTTTCATTTGCTGTATTGGACTTGTTAACCTTTTATGGCTGCAGGCCGGTGTCTGGCTCAATATGACAACAGCCCGTCCAAGTGCAGGGCGCAAAATTCAAAAGATATTTTTTAGAAATATTTAAATTTCACACATTAACAAGTCCAATACAGCAAATTAAAAATAAACATCTTGTGAATCCAGCCAACATGTCCAATTTTTTAAATGTTTTACAGCGAAAACACCACGTATATTTATGTTAGCTCACCACCAAATACAAAAAAGCACAGACATTTTTCACAGCACAGGTAGCATGCACAAAACCTACCAAACTAACCAAGAACCAACCAAACTAACCAAGAAACAACTTCATCAGATGACAGTCTTATAACATGTTATACAATAAATCTATGTTTTGTTCGAAAAATTTCCATATTTGAGGTATAAATCATAGTTTTACATTGCAGCTACAATCGGTAATAGCACCGAAGCAGCTAGAACAATTACAGAGACCAAATTGAAATACCTAAATACTCATCATAAAACATTTATGAAAAATACATGGTGTACAGCAAAGGAAAGTCAAACATCTTGTGAATCCAGCCAATGTTTCCGATTCTTTAAGTGTTTTACAGCGAAAACACAATATAGCATTATATTAGCTTACTACAATAGCCAACCACACAGCTGCATTGATTCAAGGCAACAGTAGCGATAGCGACAAAACCAGCAAAATATATTAATTATTTCACTAACCTTCATAAACTTCATCAGATGACAGTCCTATAACATCATATTACATAATACCTATATGGTTTGTTCGAAAATGTGCATATTCAGAGCTGAAATCCGTGGTTATACATTGTGAAGACTTTAACCTGTCTAGGATCAGCGTGGCGCTAGCGGCACCCCCCCCCCCCCCACTGAAAAACCAGTGCCGCGAAATTCAAAAAAAATATTTTTTTTAAATATTTAACTTTCACACATTAAAGTCCAATACAGCTAATGAAAGACACAGATCTTGTGAATCCAGTCAACATTTCCGATTTTTAAAATGTTTTACAGGGAAGACACAATATGTAAAGATGTACATCTATTACCTAAAAACACATTAGCATAATCCACCATCTTTTATTTGTCCACCAACACCAGTAGCCATCACCAATTCGGCTAAACTAAGATATTTATAGCCCCTAACCAACAAAAAAACTCATTAGATGACAGTCTGATAACATATTTATGGTATGGGATAGGTTTTGTTAGAAAAAAGTGCATATTTCAGGTAGATGGCATAGTTTACAATTGCACCCACCGTCACAAATGGACTAGAATAATTACAATGAGCAACGTGTTTACCTAACTACTAATCATCAAACATTTCGTAAAAATACACAGCATACACGAATCGAAAGACACAGATCCTGTGAATACAGACAATATTTCAGATTTTCTAAGTGTCTTACAGCGAAAACACAATAAATCGTTATATTAGCTTAGCACATAGCAATTAGCAGCCCAGCATTGATTCTAGCCAAAGTGAGCGATAAAAGTCAACATCGCCAAAAGATATTAATTTTTTCACTAACCTTCTCAGAATTCTTCCGATGACACTCCTGTAACATCACATTACAACATGCATATACAGTTTGATCGAAAATGTTTATATTTAGCCACCAAAATCATGGTTAGACAATGTGAAATGTAGCTCAGTTGGTCAGAAAATTTCCTTGCGCCACTTAGACAGTGATCTACTCTTATACATAAATACTCATAAACGTGACTAAAAAATATAGGGTGGACAGGGATTGATAGACAATTTAATTCTTAATACAATTGCGTTATTACATTTTTTAATTTATCCTTACTTTTCAATACAGTTTGCGCCAAGCGAAGCTACGTCAAAAAACATGGCGTCCTAAGCCACTAAAATGTTTCGACAGAAACACGATTTATCATAATAAAAATGTCCTACCTTGAGCTGTTCTTCCATCAGTATCTTGGGCAAAGGATCCTTTCTTGGGAGAAATCGTCTTTTGGTGGAAAGCTGTCCTCTTGCCATGTGGAAATGTCAACTGCGTTCGGGATGAACTGAAAAGCGTGCCCAACTTTTCACATCGTTGCAAAAATAAATGTCCCAAAATCGCACTAAACGGACATAAATTGCTATAAAACGCTTTAAATTAACTACCTTATGATGTTTTTAACTCCTATAACGAGTGAAAAGATGACCGGAGAAATATAACAGGCTAAACTAACGCTTGGAACAGGAGAGGGTCGGTGTCTTCCACGCGCGTTACGCAGCAAGAAAAGACTTGCTAGCTAAAGGTTTTTTTCATTTGTAGTGCCTGTGAACGCGCAATCGACCCCATTGGAATCGTCATCACGTAAAGGCATCCAGGGGAAGACGTAAGAAGTGTCCGTGTAGTCATAGCAATGACAGTGCCCTTTTAACTGTCTTCAGAAGAGTGGCCAACATTTCTCAAATCTGACTCCATGTCAGGGAAATTGCTGTAGAATGGGCTCTGTTCCACTTAGAGACAAAATTTCAACTCCTATAGAAACTATAGACTGTTTTCTATCCAATAATAATAATAATATGCATATAGTACGATCAAGGATTTTGTGGGAAGCCGTTTCAAAAATTAGCCAAATTAGCATAAATAGTCTAAACAGCGCCCCCATCCCCAACAGGTTAATGTGTGAAAGTTAAATATTTAAAAAAAATATTTTTTTTGAATTTCGCGGCACTGGTTTTTCAGTGGGGGGGGGGGGGGGGAGTGCCGCTAGCGGCACGCTCATCCTAGACAGGCTAAGTAAAATGTCTACTGTTTGCTGATGATCTGGTGCTTCTGTCACCATCCAAGGAGGGCCTACAGTAGCAACTAGATATTCTGCACAGATTCTGTCAGAGCTGGGCCCTGACAGTAAATCTCAGTAAGACAAAAATAATGTTGTTCCAAAAAAGGTCCAGTCACCAGGCCCACGAATACAAATTCCATCTAGACACTGTTGCCCTAGAGCACACAAAAAAAACTAGACATACCTCGGCCTAAACATCAGCGCCACAGGTAACTTCCACAAAGCTGTGAACAAGCTGAGAGGCAAGAAGGCCCTTCTATTCCATCAAAAGAAACATAAAATTTGACATTCCAAATAGGATCTGGCTAAAAATACTTGAATCAGTTATAGAGCCCATTGCCCTTTATGGTTGTGAGGTCTGGGGTCTGCTCACCAACCAAGAATTTCCAAAATGGGACATAAACCAAATTGAAACTCTGCATGCAGAATTCTGCAAAAATATCCTCTGTGTACAACGTAAAACACCAAATAATACATGCAGAGCAGAATTAGGCCGACACCTGCTAATAATTGAAATCCAGAAAAGAGCTGTCAAATTCTACAACCGCCTAAAAGGAAGCGATTCCCAAACCTTCAATAACAAAGCCATCACCTACAGAGTCCCCTAAGCAAGCTGGTCCTGAGGCTCTGTTCACAAACACAAAATGGCCCAACAGAGACCCAGGACAGCAACACAATTAGACCCAACCAAATCATGAGAAAACTTAAAATAAGTTATTTCCAATGTGTCAAGTAATTAACAAAAAAAACAGAGCAAACTAGAATGCTATTTGGCCCTATACAGAGAGTACACACTGGCCCAAACTTAATGAAAGCTTTGACTATGTACAGACTCAGTGAGCATTGCCTTGCTATTGAGAAAGACCGCCGTAGGCAGACCTGGCTCTCAAGATAAGACAGGCTATGTGCACACTGCCCATGAGTTGGAAACTAAGCTGCACTTCCTAACCTCCTGCCAAATGTATGACCATATTAGAGACACATACTTCCCTCAGATTACACAGATAAACAAAGAATTTGAAAACAAACACAATTTTGATAAACTCCCATATCTACTGGGTGAAATACCACTGTGTGCCATCACAGCAGCAATATCTGTGACCTGTTGCAACAAGCAAAGGGCAACCACCACTAATAATACAACCCAAGTTTATGTTTATTTATTTCCCCTTCTGTACTTTAACAATATCCACATAGTTACAGCTGTATATAGGCATAGGCAGACTCACTGTGAGTGTAAAGTTTACTGTTAATTTTGATTGTTTATTTCACTTTTGTTTATTTTCTACTTCACTTGCTTTGGCAATGATAATATATGTTTCCCATGCCAATAAAGCCCTTAAATTGAATTGGGGGGGATAGAGAGATAGAGTCAGCTTACAGTCCACATCAGTAAGGACTTAACATGGTCCACACACTCCCACAAAGTCGTGAAGAGAATGGGCCCTCAGATCCTCAAAACGTTTTACAGCTGCACCATCGAGAGCATCTTGACTGGCTGCATCACCGCTTAGTATGGCAATTGCAACAACTACCTTATACACACACAAGTGTAAGGAATGAATAAGAATATGTACATATAAATATATGGATGAGCGATGGCCGAACAGCAGAGGCAAGATGCAGTAGATGGTATAGAGTACAGTATATACATATGAGATTAGTAATGTAGGATATGTAAACATTATTTAAAGTGGCATTGTTTAAAGTGACAAGTGATACATTTATTACATCCAATTTTTAATTATTAAAGTGGCTAGAGATTTGAGTCAGTATTTTGGCAGCAGCCACTCAATGTTAGTGATGGCTGTTTAACAGTCTGATGGCCTTGAGACAGAAGCTGTTTTTCAGTCTCTCGGTCCCAGCTTTGAAGCACCTGTACTGACCTCGCCTTCTGGATGACAGCGGGGTGAACCGGCAGTGGTTGTGCGGACCTGACTACCCTCTGGATAGCCTTGCGGTTGTAGGAGGAGCAGTTGCCGTACCAGGTGGTGATACAGCCTGACAGGATGCTCTCGATTGTGCATCAGTAAAAGTTTGTGAGTGCTTTTGGTGACAAGGCAAATTTCTTCAGCCTCCTGAGGTTGGAGAGGCGCTGTTGCGCCTTCTTCACCCCGCTGTCTCTGTGGGTGGAGCATTTCAGTTTGTCCGTGATGTGTACGCCGAGGAACTTAAAACTTTCCACCTTCTCCACTACTGTCCCGTTGATGTGGATAGGGGGGTGGTCCATAAATATGTATATGTACACCATATACATACTCACTCACACACCCAAACTACACTGTCACTCCCACACAAATCCCTCACACATTCAAACACTACATACGCACACATAACACACAGGAATACGGACACAACATTAAACACACATACAGTTGAAGTCGGAAGTTTACATGTACTTAGGTTGGAGTCATTAAAACTTGGTTTTCAACCAATCTACAAATTTCTTGTTAACAAACTATAGTTTTGGCATGTTGGTTAGGACATCTACTTTGTGCATGACACAGGTCATTTTTCCAACAATTGTTTACAGACAGATTATTTCACTTATTATTCACTGTATCACAATTCCAGTGGGTCAGAAGTTTACATACACTAAGTTGAATAAAAAAAGTCTGGTTCATCCTTGGGAGCAATTTCCAAACACCTGAACGTACCACGATTATCTGTACAAACAATAGTACGCAAGTATAAACACCATGCGACCACGCAGCCGTCATACCGCTCAGGAAGGAGACGCGTTCTGTCTCCTAGAGATGAACGTACTTTGGTGCGAAAAGTGCAAATCAATCCCAGAACAACAGCAAAGGACCTTGTGTAGATGCTGGAGGAAAAAGGTACAAAAGTATCTATATCCACAATAAAACGAGTCCTGTGTCGACATAACCTGAAAAGCCGCTCAGCAAGGAAGAAGCCACTGTTCCAAAACCGCCATAGAAAAAGCAAGACTACGGTTTGGAACTGCACATGGGGACAAAGATTGTACTTTTTGTCCTCTGGTCTGATGAAACAAAAATATAACTGTTTGGCCATAATGACCATTGTTATGTTTGGAGGAAAAAGGGGATGCTTGCAAGCCAAAGAACACCATCCCAATCGTGAAGCACCGTGAAACACGGAGGTGGCAGCATCATGTTGTGGGGGTGCTTAATTACAAAATTTAAAGGCAATGCTACCAAAAACTAATTGAGTGTTTGCAAACTTCTGATCCACTGGGAATGTGATGAAAGAAATAAAAGCTGAATTAAGTCATTCTCTCTACTATTATTTTGACATTTCACATTCTTAAAATAAAGTGGTTATCCTAACTGACCTAAAACAGGGAAATGTTTGCTAGCAGTAAATGTCAGGAATTTTAAAAAACTGAGTTTAAATGTACTTGGCTAAGGTGTATGTAAACTTCCGACTTCAACTGTATATAGAGTGTCTTAACAAGGTGTTAGGCCACCATGACCTGCCAGGTCAGCTTCAATGCGCCTTCGCATCGATTCTATGAATGGACTTAGTTCTCAGAGTAACAGCATATTTATCATTTTAGGAACTTGGCCGGAGGCTTAGCTACTAGCATTCAGTCCAGAATCCGGTGTAGAAGGCTTGTAAAACAGCGACTTATTTGAGAGAAAGAGCTTCAATGTCCGTTATCTGGTATCTCTTTGTCTTGATAGTTCTTTTTACATTTTTTTGTTTTCATCAATCTCTCTGTATCACCCCTCTGTCACTGGATACACATTCCAAATGGAAACTCCCCATCTCCGGGGACAGAGTAATGTGAGGGAGTCATGTTTTTGCTGTGTATGCACTGTACTGTTGAATTCGATGTGTTTTTTTGTATTTACTGCTGGCCTTCTGGCCAGGTCTCCCTTTTCTGGCCTCAATGAGACTTTCTGGCTAAATAAAGGTTCAATAAAAATATACATTCTTTACCTACTGCACACAACACGTAAACATATAATTATAATAATATAGAATAATAATAATGATAATAATACAATAATAGTATAATAATAGGTAGACTCAGACTCAAACTTCTGAATGATTTGTAACAATTTACAATATGTTCAAAAGCACTGAAACGAAGAGTAGAGAGAGTAGTTAAACATTTATTCTCAGGAAGGAAACAACTGCTAACCGTCTAACAGACATTCTAAATATCATTCTTTATCTCTTATGCAAGTTTGGTGATTGCAACAAAACTGTGGTTTTCACTGACTTCCTTCTTCTTTCTTCTCCTTTTTTGAGTGGTCAAACAGCTACTGTTCACTGCAGTGCCTGGTCACTAGAGATATTGGATTATTTTAATTTTCACTGAAGAACGAAAGGCATGTCCCACTCAGAATAGTATATGATTAATTAGCATCCAACCAATAAGTATGTGTGAATAAAACCAACACAAAGAAATGTACACACACACACACCAACCACTACCACTACCACCCCTGAACCCACAGACATGTCTCTTCTTGTTGATTAAAAGGCAGAAGTGCACACTAGGTTAACCTTTAGGAATGCTTTAACTTGATAAGAATTAACGTATTTTGGAAGATTGGGTTGGGAGGAAGTTGATGCTAAAACAGTTCATGGATCTGGAGGGAATTATTCTGCCTTGAACCCCCATGTGGTCTATAAGAGCCACTCCCATATCATCAATCAAGCAGACAGAACAGAGTCACAACGACCAGGAAACAGCTTGTCACTGTGTGTTCCTAGTTCCAAGGCTGAAATACAAGGGCTTTACAGTGCACGAAGCAAAGCAAGGCCTTGTGAAAATTGTGTGTACATATTGAACAAGACATGACATAACAGTCTCTTTCTAACCTGCATTCTAAAAATGATCTTAGTGAAAAGATCTGCATTGTAACTAGAGCTGCATTCTATCTAATAATATAGGGAAAAGAACTGCATTCTAACTACTAACTACCTACAGTAACTACTGGTGGCCGAAAAATGCCATGCTACACTAATGCTAGGCTAAAACAACACATAATATAGGGTTAATCAGGGATAGGGTTAATGCATGGATCATAAGGCAGCTGTTAGTGGAGCTTCTGTCCCCAGTGGATCACTAGCCATAGTGATTAGAGCATTGGACTAGTAACTGAAAGGTTGCAAGATCAATTCCCAGAGCTGACAATATAAAAATCTGTTGTTCTTGCACCTGAACAAGGCAGTTAACCCACTGTTCCTAGGCTGCCATTGAAAATAATAATTTGTTCTTAACTGACTTGCCTAGTTAGGTAAAAAAAACTAGCCACACCTTCGGTTTTATGGTTCCTCTTATAACTGCTCCCTGTACCAAGACTACATAATGCTGCATAACATGAAGGCATTAATTTTAGAGCAGCTACAAGTACCAGCATCAGTCAGGGTTTGGCTAGTTATTACTGACAATATTCTCCATTTGTACATGTTATTTAGATTATACCTGGCCTCCCATTAGTTGGCTTCAACATGCACCATTCATATATACATACATACAGGAAAGCTATTGTTCCCGCTGAAGCAACAATGCCCCTCCACCACGGCAATGCGGAGTCCATGAGAGGGGAACAAAAAACAGAAACGAGGACCAGCACTATTTAAAGCTGTGGTGGAGGGGCCTAGCTGAGGTTTCTAATGTCACAGAGAATACTGCATAGGGTCCCTGTTCATTAGGCTCCCAAGTGGGGCAGTGGTCTAAGACACTGCATCTCAGTGCTAGAGAGGCCACTACAGACAAACTGGTTTGAATCCAGACTGTATTACAACTGGCTGTGATTGGGAGTCCCATAGGGCGTCGCACAATTGGCCCAGCGTTGTCCGAGTTTGGTCGGTGTAGGCCGGCATTGTAAATAAGAATTTGTTCTTAAGTGACTTGCCTAGTTATATAAAGGTAATTATTGTTATTTTTTTAAGTTGAAGAATGTGCCTGTTCTTTGCAAATGGCTGTAGCGTTGGAGAATGGACAGACTGGAATTCTTCCCCCACCCAGTGCATGTCTGCGATTCTTCTAGCATCTGTTCTCAACCTGTGTTGTGATTTCTTTAACATAGCACAATAATCATACCTCATGAATAAACAATACCTCAAACAATATATAAATAATATTAAAATACAAAATAATTATAAAAAAAACGTGTGTTCCTTACATCACGTTACTTCTGCCTTCTCCGCCCTCCTGGTTTGGAGTGTTAGAACTCAGACGTCCCAGGTTCATCTTCCTCAACCTTGTCATCAAACATTATAACAGTATTATTACATAGCAGAAAGTGGCTGATGAGATAGGTTAATCACACAACAATGGTGGACTTTAACATAGTCAGATACCTGTTGTCGTGCCTGGAACTGGTGATTGGCTATGATTGGACTCCTGGAAAATCGTCAAGAAAAAGATATAATCTGAATCTGATCCAAATAAGTATATTATCATCAAATGAAAATTATAAAAAAAAATCATAATGGGAAATTCTGTTCATAATATTACAGTAGTTGACATTACCAAGGAAACCGTCTGTATTTGCACCGGTACCATATGAGTGCAGCTGCAGCAACAATCAGACAGAGAACAACATTGAGTAGAACCCAACAGACAGCAGAGGTCTCTGTGAAGAGAGAGGGGATACAATTAATATAAGAAATAGTTTTCTTTTACAATGACATGTAATCTTGTTTCCCTAGCAACCATAATGGCTCTGATGCAAACACTTCCTGCAGAAAGCAGAGATAATACCAGGTTATAAGAGATGTACATATGCAGTAAGAGATAAGTGTGTATCATGACCATCTTAGTAATGGTTATACAGTACCTTCCTGTAGAAAGGGGAATGAGGCCATAAGTTTGAAACTAACACATGCAGTGAAAGGTAAGTGAACATCTTGCTCATCCTTGTTATCCATGCTACATCACATTTTTCAACCTAATATATGTGTTTTATTTAAATACCAGGAAAGCCTGTATATTTATCAGACACATTTCCATATGGGACAATAAAGGTGTGTGTGTATGTGTATGTGTGTGTGTATGTGTGTGTGTGTGTGTGTGTGTGTGTGTGTGTGTGTGTGTGTGTGTGTGTGTGTGTGTGTGTTTGTCAGGTGCTTCTCACCAGAGGATATGTGTACATAGAGGGAGCCAGTTGCTCGTCCGTAAGGGTTGGAGGCCTCACAGACATAGCAACCATTCAGCTCAGAGTTGAGACTGAGGAAGTGCAGTATGTCTCCCTCAGCTTTCACTGAAGACCCAGGCCATGGCTGGACGACTCTGAGGGGGGAGAAGGGAGGAGAGGGGCTGAGTGTATGTGTGTGTGTGTGTGTGTGTGTGTGTGTGTGTGTGTGTGTGTGTGTGTGTGTGTGTGTGTGTGTGTGTGTGTGTGTGTGTGTGTGTGTGTGTGTGTGTGTGTGTGTTAAAGACAAAGGCATGATTTGACTGCTAGCATAATTCAACAACTGTCCTTTAGCTAATTTAGATATCATGTCTTAACAAGTACAGATAACATTTACATTTAAACTGCTTTGAACTAGTTTACATAGGAGTGAGTACCTGCTCCAGGTGTAGTTGGGGTGTGGGTTGCCATCTGCTACACATAGGAAGACTGTGGTTTTAGAGGTCTCACTAAGTGTGATGTTCACTGTCTGAGGTGGATCTATGAGAGAGAGAGAGAGAGAGAGAGAGAGAGAGAGAGAGAGAGAGAGAGAGAGAGAGAGAGAGAGAGAGATAGTCAGCCTACAGGGAGGAAGTCATAGACTTAGCAGTGTGGTGACCAAGGAGCTGTTTGTGGACTATAGGAGAAAGAGGGGAGAGCACCTCCATACACCTCGACGGGGATGCTGTGGAGTGGGTCGAGACCTTTAAGTTATTTGATGTCCACATCTGTAAGTACTTAACATGGTCCACACTCACCTGCACAGTCCTGAAGAGAATGGGCCCTCAGATCCTCCAAAAATTATACAGCTGCATCATCGAGAACATCTTGACTGACTGCATCATCGCATGGTATGGCAATTCCACTGCCCTTGACCGCAAATCGCTACAAAGGGTGGTGCAGACAGCCCAGTACATCACGGGCTGAGCTCCCTGCCATCCAGGTTCTCTATAGCAAGTGGTCTAAGAGGAAGTCCCGAAAAATTGCCCAAGAGTCCAGCCACCCAAACCATAGACTGTTCACTCTGCTACCGTCCGGTAAACGTAACCGGAGCATCGGCTCTCGGACCAACAGGCTCAGAGACAGCTTCTACCCCGAAGCCATAAGGCTGCTAAATGATCAATTATGGTACCTAAATTTTTAGGACTGACTCTATCTTGCACTGACTGTACACTTTATACGTATATACACTAACCTGATATATACTGACCCTACGCACACTCACTAGACTATATATACACACCATATACACACTCACTCACACACCCACACTACACTGTCACTCCCAGACAAATCCATCACACATTCAAACACTACATATGCACACACACACACACACACACACACACACACACACACACACACACACACACACACACACACACACACACACACACACACACACACACACACACACACACACACACACACACACACACACACACACACAAACATACACACACATACTTTTACACATAATTTGCTGTTGCTATTCTGTTCTTTATTTTACTATTATTATTTCTATCCTGATGCCTAGTCACTTGACCCTGCCTTCATGTACATATCTAACTCAATTACCTGTACCTCTGCACATTGATCTGGTACTGGTACTCCTTGCATATAGCTCCATTCTTGCGCATTTTATGTTATTCCTCCTGTGTTAGTTACTATTTAATTAATTTTTTTAAACTCTGCATCGCTGGGAAAGAATTTTAACCTGTTTAGGACACGCCAACAGCCAATAAAAGTGCAGGGCGCCAAATACAAATCAACAGAAATCTCATAAATCAAATTTCTCAAACATACAAGTATTAGGCACCATTTTAAAGATACAATTCTCGTTAATCCAGCCACAGTGTCTGATTTCAAAAAGGATTTACGGTGAAAGCACACCAAACGATTATGTTAGCTCAGTACATAGCCACAGAAAAACACAGCCATTTTCCCAGCCAAATATAGCAGTCACAAAAAGCAGAAATAGAGATAAAATTAATCACTAACCTTTGATGATCTTCATCAGAAGACACTCATAGGACATCATGTTACACAATACCTTTATGTTTTGTTCGATAATGTGCATATTTATATCCACAAATCTCGGATATAGAAATGATCTCGGATATATCAGAAATGCCTCCAAAATATCCAGATAAATTGCAGAGAGCCACGTCAAATAACAGAAATACTCATCATAAACTTTCATGAAAGATACATGTTTTACATAGAATTAAAGATACACTTGTTCTTAATGCAACCGCTGTGTCAGATTTTTAAAACTTACGGAAAAAGCACACCATGCAATAATCTGAGACGGCGCTCAGATATAACAACATTTCTCCGCCATGTTGGAGTCAACAGAAATACGAAATTACATCATAAATATTCCCTTTCCTTTGATGATCTTCATCAGAATGCACTCCCAGGAATCGTAGTTCCACAATAAATTGTTGTTTTGTTCGATAATGTCCATTACTTATGTCTAAGTAGCTACTTTTGCTAGCATGTTTTGTGCACATGTCCAAACGCTCGCACAGATGCAGGCAAACTCAGACGAAAACTTAAAAAAGTTATATAACAGGTCGAATAAACTGGTCAAAATAAGTAGAGAATCAATCTTCAGGATGTTGTTATCATAACTATCCAATAACGTTCCAACCGGAGAATTCCTTTGTGTCTCTAGAAGTTATGGAAAGCAAGACAATATCGTTTGGAACGCGCGTGACCAGGAACTGGCATTCTGCCAAACCAATGACTGAAACACCTCCCATCCGGCTCAACATCACAGTAGAGGCTTCATTCCACGGTCTACAGACTGTTGACATCTAGTGGAAGGCGTAGGAAGTGCAAGCAGATCCATATCCTACAGGGAATTGAATAGGCGATGAGATGAACATTGACCAGTCTCAGAATTTTCACTTCCTGTTTGGATTTTTTCTCAGGTTTTTGCCTGCCATATGAGTTCTGTTATAATCACAGACATCATTCAAACAGTTTTAGAAACTTCAGAGTGTTTTAGATCCAATAGTAATAATAATATGCATATATTAGCATCTGGGACAGAGTAGGAGGCAGTTCACTATGGGCACGCAATTCATCCAAAAGTGAAAATGCTGCCCCCTATCACAAATAAGTTTTAAGCTAAAGAAAATAACAGTTGTTACGGCCCAAATCAAAGGCTTTCCTCGGTTGAAAGGGTTTTACATGGAACCCAAAAGGTTTTGACCTGGAACCAAAACGGGTTCTACCTGGAACTAATAGGGGGTTATTCAAAGGGTTCTCCTATTGGGACAGACACCTTATTTTCTAAGCGTGTATAAACAGACATGGACTGGTTAGAGGGGCTACTAGGCTATAGCCAGTGAACACAGTGAAACTCTATACGTACAGTGGATGTCTATGGTCTATGACAGGGATAGTGGAGTATACATTTACAGTGGATGTCTATAGTGTAAGAGAGTGGTAGTATAATATATACTTACGTTAGATGTCTACGGTGTAGAACAGTGGTAGTAGAATATATTTACTGTGTCTGTCTATAGGGTAGGGCAGTAGTAGTGGAGTATATACTTACAGTGGATGTCTATGGTGTAGTTGTAGCTCCTTTCTGTTGCCAGGGCAGACTGGTTGACCACACACTGGACCTGCTGCTGATTGGCTGCTCTGGTTGGCACCCCGAGCAGGTGGCTGAGTACTGTGGTGGTTCCATTGGTGTGCTGTCTGGAGTTAGTCACTGTCTTAAACAAACTGCCAAATGTCCCTGTCTTCCACTTCACATCTGCCTGTGGCTTGGCACCAGCAGCCACACAGGTTGCCAAGACAACCTCATTCTCCCCAGTGACAGGAGGAACATCAACTGTCACACTCACCACTGGAGGAACTATGACCAAAAAACAAACAAACAGAGAACAGAAGTCACTCATTGTCACTCAAAAAATATCAAAACAGACCTCACATTACGTGAAATGCTCATGTTATATGTCCAACAAACTTTAAGTAAACCATATCATGTTATCTATTTGTTCAATTGCAACATACAGCATTAGTAGCGACATATTTACTGTATAGGAGGTTTAGGCAAATCCAGTTTTAACAGGTTTTAGCTCACCTTGATGAGAGATACTTGCACCTGAGGTATTAAGTTTCACACACACACATCCCAAAATCTGTTTTTCAGCTTCAGCAGTTCCACTGAAAAGCATTCACAGCCCAGTGATTATACTGTTAAGGAATGCAGGATATAGTGGTGTATTCTGTATATTCCAACATCTGTTCCACCATTAGGGAAACTATTCATGCCTGTACTCTCCTGGTTACAGCTTGAGTAAGAGGATACACTCTTAGAAAGGAAGGTGCTAATTACAACCACATAGGGTTCTTTAGTTTGTCCCCATACGGGATCCCTTTTTGGTTCTACCTAGAACCCTCTACATAGGGTTCTTCAATAGAATTACAAATTAGAATTGGATCTCTATGGGTTCTTCATAGATCCCCCTTTAAATGGTTCTGTCTAGAACCCTCTATAAATAATACAATCTACTTTAAAATATTTTATTGTCACATATTTCTAAAAAATGTGTTGTTTTTCAGGGTCAGCCATAGTAGTACAGCACAGCTGGAGCAAATTAGGCTTTAGTGTCCTCAGCCAGAATGAAGATATCCAACAATTGAAACTTTTAATCACCTTCAGCATGCATTTTAGAAAGACTGCCAGGTCAGTAAAATATCTAGCTAAATAATGTCAATTGGAACAACTATCTCAGTAACGGGTGCAATATGTCCAACTATTAAAAGATTGGAAAAATTGAGACAAATATTGTTATTTTTTTCCGTGTAGCATAAGGTTAATCAGCTAATCAATTCACATACAAAAACACAGATATTGAAACAAACAAATCTACCTGCAACAGAGCATGCTGGGAAATATGATGGGCATGGTTTTGGGTGTTTAGGCTTCTCCAAGCTCTGATGCTGCTGATGGTCATTAGTAGCCTACCAAACTTGCTTACTGCTTGGTACTCTGCACACTATTGTCCATCTAATCACTCTGACATCATTGCAAAGGAAATTGAACATCTAATCAAACACATTTCTATAGGCTATGCAATTGCATGAGAAAACAGAGTTTTGATGGCCTCTATTAAAAAGGGAAGGAAGTATCCCATCAGCTTTCTATAGGCAAGACAAATGGTGTAAAGTACTTAAAACCTCTACCGCTTCTCTCTCCCGGATCAGGGATCCTGGATCTGTGCTTTTTTGTATTTGGTGGTGTGCTAACATAAATATACGTGGTGTTTTCGCTGTAAAACATAAAAAAAATCGGACATGTTGGCTGGATTCACAAGATGTTTATCTTTCATTTGCTGTATTGGACTTGTTAACCTCTTTAGGCTGCAGGGGCAGTATTGAGTAGCCTGGATAAAAGGTGCCCATTTCAAACGGCCTCGTACTCAATTCTTGCTCGTACAATATGCATATTATTATTACTATTGGATAGGAAACACTCTCTAGTTTCTAAAACTGTTTGAATTATATCTGTGAGTGTAACGGCAGTCTAAGTCGTCCTCCTCCTCAGACGAGGAGAGGCGAGAAGGATCTGAGGACCAATGTGCAGCGTGGTAATTTTCCATTATTTAATTAACACAAAACAAGACACTATACAAAATAACAAAACAAACTAACCGTCACAGTCCTAGCTGGTGCAGACAAAACACAAAGACAGGAAACAACCACCCACAATCCCCAACACAAAACAAGCCACCTATATTTGATTCTCAATCAGGGACAACGATTGACAGCTGTCTCTGATTGAGAACCATAGGCAGACGGATGGCTCTAATGGCTCGGGACAGACGGGCGGCTCTGAAGGCTCGTGGCAGACGGATGACTCAGATGGCGCTGGGCAGACGGATGGCTCAGATGGCGCTGGGCAGACGGATGGCTCAGATGGCGCTGGGCAGACGGATGGCTCAGATGGCGCTGGGCAGACGAGCAGTGCAGGCAGCTCAGACGGCGCTGGGCAGACGAGCAGTGCAGGCGGCGTTGGGCAGACGGCCTACTCTGACCTGATGAGGCGCACAGTAGGCCTGGTGCGTGGTGCCGGAACTGGTGGTACCGGACTGGAGACACGCACCTCAAGGCTAGTGCGGGGAGCAGGAACAGGGCACACTGGATTCTCAAAGCGCACTTTAGGCCTGGTGCGTGGTGCCGGAACTGGTGGTACTGGGCTGGAGACACGCACCACAGGGAGAGTGCGTGGAGGAGGAACAGTGCGTACAGGGCTCTGGAGACGCACAGGAGGCTTGGTGCGTGGTGCCGGAACTGGAGGTACTGGGCTGGAGACACGCACCACAGGGAGAGTGCGTGGAGGAGGAACAGGGCTCTGGAGACACACTAGAAGCTTGGTGCGTGGTGTAGGCATTGGTGGTACTGGGCTGGGGCGGGAAGGTGGCGCCGGATATACCGGACCGTGCAGGCGTACTGGCTCCCTTGAGCACTGAGCCTGCCCAACCTTACCTGGTTGAATGCTCCCCGTAGCCCGTCCAGTGCGGGGAGGTGGAATAACCCGGACTGGGCTGTGTTGGCGAACCGGGGACACCATACGCAAGGCTGGTGCCATGTACACCGGCCCGAGGAGACGTACTGGAGAACAGATATGTTGAGCCGGCTTCATGGCACTTGGTTCAATGCTCAATCTAGCCCGCCCAGTGCGGGGAGGTGGAATAACCCGCACCGGGTTATGCACACGTACAGGAGACACCGTGCGCTCTTCCGCATAACACGGTGTCTGCCCGTACTCCCGCTCATCACGGTGAGCATGAGAAGTGGGCGCAGGTTTCCTACCTACCTTCGCCACACAAATTTGTGGGGTATACAGCATTTGAAAGCATTTGAAAATACAGCATTTGAAAGATAAACATCTTGTGAATCCAGTCAACATGTCCGATTTTTAAAATGTTTTACAGCGAAAACACCACGTATATTTATGTTAGCTCACCACCAAATACAAATAAGGACAGACATTTTTCACAGCACAGGTAGCATGCACAAAGCCAAACTAACCAACCAAGAACCAACCAAACTAACCAAGAAACAACTTCATCAGATGACAGACTTATAACATGTTATTCAATAAATCTATGTTTTGTTCGAAAAATGTGCATATTTAAGCTATAAATCAGTTTTACAATGCAGCTACCATCACAGCTACCGTCAGAAATGGCACCGAAGCAGCCAGAGTAATTACAGACACCAACGTCAAATACCTAAATACTCATCATAAAACATTTCTGAAAAATACATGGTGTACAGCAAATGAAAGACAGGCATCTTGTGATTCCAGCCAATATTTCCGATTTCTTAAGTGTTTTACAGCGAAAACACAATATAG
This sequence comes from Salvelinus fontinalis, assembly GCF_029448725.1. NCBI lineage: Eukaryota > Metazoa > Chordata > Actinopteri > Salmoniformes > Salmonidae > Salvelinus > Salvelinus fontinalis. Next base: position 21,941,942 of record NC_074687.1, read on the forward strand.
CATTATATCAGATTACCACAATAGCCAGAAACACAAGCCATTCCCCAGCAGTTGTCATAAGTGTACCGACGTCGGTCTTGCAGCCAGAAGAAGTTAATGTGTGAAAGTAAAATATTTCAAAAAAATATTTTTGAATTTCCCGCGCTGCCTTTTGAGTGGAATGTGGGGGCGGTTCCGCTAGCGGAACGTGTGTCCTAGACAGGATAAACAGCTTGTGAATCCAGCCATCATTTCCGATTTTCTAAAGGTTTTACAGCGAAAACACAATATGTATTTCTATTAGCTAACCACAATAGCCAAACACACAACCGCATATTTTCACCTTGTTTCTACCGCATAGATAGCTTTCACAAAACCGACAAAATAGAGATAAAATTAGTCACTAACCAAGAAACAACTTCATCAGATGACAGTCTTATAACATGTTTTACAATAAATTTATGTTTTGTTCGAAAATGTGCATATTTGAGGTATAAATCATAGTTTTACATTGCAGCTACCATCAAAAATATCACCAAAGCAGCCAGAATATTTACAGAGAGCAAGGTGAAATACATAAATACTCATCATAAAACATTTATGAAAAATACATGGTGTACAGCAAATGTAAGATAAACATCTTGTGAATCCAGCCAATATTTCCGATTTTTTTAAGTGTTTTACAGCGACAACACAATATAGAATTATATTAGCTTACCACAATAGCCAAACACACAACCGCATTTATTCACCGCAGAGGTAGCTTTCGCAAAAACCAGCAAAAGATATAAAATTAAATCACTAACCTTGAACAACTTCATCAGATGACAGTCTTATAACATCAGGTTATACAATACACTTATGTTTTGTTTGAAAATGTGCATATTTAGAGCTGCAAACCGTGGTTATACATTGTGAATGTGTAGCAACATTTCCCCAGAATGTCCGGAGATATTTTGGACAGTCACCTAATCTGACCAAAGAACTCATCATAAACTTTACATAAAAATACTTGTTGTATGGCAAATGAAAGATACACTGGTTCTTAACCTGTTTGGCGTGCAAGCCCGACGTCGGTACACTTATGACAACAGCCACTTCAAGTGCAGGGCGCGAAATTCAAAAGATATTTTTTTTAAATATTTAACTTTCACACATTAACAAGTCCAATACAGCATATGAAAGGTACACATCTCGTGAATCCAGCCAACATGTCCGATTTTTAAAATGTTTTACAGGGAAGACAAAATATGTAAATCTATTAGCTAACCACGTTAGCAAAAGACTCCACTTTTATTACTCCATCAGTTTTTGACTCCATCAGTAGCTATCACAAATTCGGCCAAATAAAGATATAAATAGCCACTAACCAAGAAACAACCTCATCAGATGACAGTCTGATAACATATTTATTGTATAGCATATGTTTTTTTCGAAACATTTTCATATTTCAGGTATAAATCATAGTTTACATTGCAGCTACATTCAGAAATTGCACCGAAAGCAGCCATAATATTTACAGACACCAAAGTCAAATACCTAATTAAGTGTTTTACAGCGAAAACAAAATGTAGCATTATATTAGCTTAGCACAATAGCCAGAAACACTTGGGCGCCAGCGACTACGACAGATATCTGAAACAACATCATAAAATGGGTCTTACTTTTGCTGATCTTTCATCAGAATGTTGAACAAGGTGTCCTTTGTCTAGATGAGTCGTTGTTTGGATTCAGAATGGCAACTTTCTCTCTCCATTTAGCAAGCGCGCTAGCCGGGTTGCACGGATCTCTCCATGTCAACAAACGGAAGAAAACGGAACACGGCAAAACTCCCGAAAAAATTTCAATAATCTGATTAAACTATATTGAAAAAACATATTTTACGATGATATGGTGACATGTATCAAATAAAATCAAAGCCGGAAATAATAGTCGCCTATAACGTCAGCAAAACAAAAGGCAACCCCACTGTCCAAATCGCGTTCTTCAGAGTACCGGAAATGGGGTACACGTCATTCCAAGAGGATTTATTCCATCCCAGATCGAGATAATCACCTCATTTTTTCTCTCACAGCCTTCTTGACACCCAGAGGAAGGTGTATGACGTGCATGTATACTAATAGCTCTTGTGCCCATTTATAGGCAGGAAGAGGAAGAGAGCATCGATTTCAGACTTTGAACTTCCGGGTCAAGAAAAGTGCTGCAGAATGAGTTCTGTTTCACTCAGAGAAATAATTCAAACGGTTTTAGAAACTAGAGAGTGTTTTCTATCAAATAGTAATAATAATATGCATATTGTACGAGCAAGAATTGAGTACGAGGCCGTTTGAAATGGACACATTTTATCAGGCTACTCAATACTGCCCCTTGCAGCCATAAGAAGTTAACCTGTCTGGCACCAGCGTTCGGCTAGCGGAACTCCTCCCACATTCCACTGAAAAGGCAGAGCGCGAAGTTCAAAATATATATTTTTTTAATATTTAACTTTCACACATTAACAAGTCCAATACAGCAAATGAAAGATACACATCTTGTGAATCCAGGCAACATGTCTGATTTTTAAAATGTTTTACAGCGAAAACACCACATATATTTATGTTAGCTCACCACCAAATACAAATAAGGACAGACATTTTTTCACAGCACAGGTAGCATGCACAAAGCCAACCTAACTAACCAAGAACCAACCAAACTAACCAAGAAACAATTTCATCAGATGACAGTCTTATAACATGTTATACAATAAATCTATGTTTTGTTAGAAAAATGTGCATATTTGAGGTATAAATCAGTTTTACATTGCAGCTACAATCACAGCTACCGTCAGAAATAGAACCGAAGCAGCCAGAGTAATTACAGACACCAACGTCAAATACCTAAATACTCATCATAAAACATTTCTGAAAATTTTTACAGCGAAAACACAATATAGCATTATATTAGCTTACTACAATAGCCTACCACACTACCGCATTCATTCATCAAGGAACGTTACCGATAGCAATAGGCACGTTAGCGATAGGGAATAAACCAGCAAAATATATTAATTTTCACTAACCTTCATAAACCTTCATCAGATAACAGTCCTATAACATCAGGTTATACATACACTTATGTTTTGTTCAAAAATGTGCATATTTAGAGCTGAAATCAGTGGTTATACATTGTGCTAACGTAGCATCTTTTTCCTAGAATGTGCGGATATTTTTATGACACTCCAACTATTCTGACCAAATAACTATTCATAAACGTTACCAGAAAATACATGTTGTATAGGAAATGATAGATACACTAGTTCTTAATGCAATCGCCGTGTTAGAATTCTAAAAATAACTTCATTACGACATCCAGCTTAGTTATAGCAAGAGAGTACCCAAAATCTGGGCGCAAACGACTATTTCACATGTTCGACAGATATATGAAATAGCATCATAAAATGGGTCCTACTTTTGATGATCTTTCATCAGAATGTTGTACAAGGGGTCCTTTGTCGGGAACAATCGTTGTTTGGATTTAGAATGTCCTCTTCTCCAGTCAATTAGCACGGAAAGCTAGCAAAGTGGTGCGAAGCTCTCCTTCGTGAACAAAGGCACACAACGCAACACGCCTAACGTCCCGAATAAATTTCAATAATCTAATAAAACTATATTGAAAAAACATACTTTACGATGATTTGTCACATGTATCAAATAAAATCAAAGCCGGAGATATTAGTCGTCTATAACGGTAGCTTTTCGGAAGGCAAAACCAGGTCCCGTCACGCGCTCTCCAGAAAACAGGAAACTGGTGACACGTCATGCCGGGAGCTTTTATTCGACCCCAGATCAAGTTATACACTCCATTTCTTCTCTCACTGCCTACTCGACATCTAGTGGAAGACGTATGAAGTGCATCTCTACTAATAAATATCAAAGACATTTATAGGCAGGCCCTAGAAGAGAGCATCGATTTCAGATTTTCCACTTCCTGTCAGGAAGTTTGCTGCAAAAAGAGTTCTGTTTTACTCACAGATATAATTCAAACGGTTTTAGAAACTAGAGAGTGTTTTCTATCCAATAGTAATAAGAATATGCATATTGTACGAGCAAGAATTGAGTACGAGGCCGTTTAAATTGGGCACGATTTTCCCCCAAAGTGAAAACAGCGCCCTCTGTCCTCAACAGGTTAATGCAACCGCTGTGTTAGATTTTTTTAAATAACTTTACCATAACATACAGCTTGCGTTATTGCGAGACAGCGCTCACCAAAACGGCGGAGAATAGGACTCAACATTTTACACAGAAATACGAAATAACATCATAAATGTTTTCTTACTTTTGCTGACCTTCCATCAGAATGTTGTACAAGGAGTCCTTGGTCCAGAATAAATCGTTGTTTGGTTTTAGAATGTCCATTTCTTCTGTCGAATTAGCAACCTTGGCTAGCCATGTGGCGCGAACATGTCCATCAACTCTTGGCGCAAAGAACTGAAAATTCCAAAAGTCCCAATAAACGTTGAATAAACTGATTAAACTTGGTTGAAAAAAACTACTTTATGATGTTATTATCACATGTATCAAATAAAATCAGAGCCGGAGATATTCGCCGTGTATACCGAACGCTTATCAGAAGACAATGTCGAGGTACTTCGCGCGCCCTGGTAGACAAAGAAAATTCCTGACCTGCCACTCCAAAAGCTCTTGTTCGGCCTCAGATCAAGCTAGACACCCCATTCCACCTTCCACTGCCTGTTGACATCTAGTGGAAGGCGTATGAAGTGCATGCATATCGATAAATATAAGGCAATTGAATAGGCAGGCCCTGAAACAGAGCCTCGTTTTCAGAATTTTCACTTCCTGCATGAAAGTTTGCTGCAAAATGAGTTCTGTTTTACTCACAGACATAATTCAAACAGTTTTAGAAACTTCTGAGTGTTTTCTATCCAATAGTAATAATATTATGCATATTGTATGATCTAGAAAAGAATACGAGGCCGTTTCATTTGGGCACGATTTTTTCCAAAGTGAAAACAGCGCCCCCCTATTGACAAGAAGTTTTAAGTAATAATACAACTATTACTTTTACTTCACTACCTTCCTAAAGAAAATAATGTACATTTTACACCATAATTTTTTTCCCCCTGGCAGCTAAAGGTACTCCTTACATTTACAATGCTCAAGCAGGACATAATTATGGCACCTATCAATATAACGCTTTGTCTTCCCTACTGCCTATGATCTGGCAGACTCACGAAACACAATTATTGTGTTTGTAAATTATGTCTGAGTGTGCACCTGTCTGTCCCTAATTAAAAATAAGATGACTGGCCTTCTGGTTTGCTAAGTAAAAGGAATATGCGGTATAGCATTTACTTTGTACTTTTACTCAAGTATGACAATTGAGTACTTTTTATACCACTGTATTTAAGTATATTTAACTTATAACCTATATTTATTTTAACCTTTATTTAACTAGGCAAGTCAGTTAAGAACAAATTCTTACTTACAATGATGGCCTACCCCGGCCAAACCCAGACAACGCTGGGCTAATTGTGCGCCTCCCTATGGGACTCCCAATCACAGCCGGATGTGATGCAGCCTGGATTCAAATCAGGTACTGCTGTGACGCTTCTTGCACTGAGATGCAGTTTCTTAGATCACTGCGCCACTCGGGAGCCCAAAATGATGTGTGCTTATTATATACGTATTACGGACACAGTATATTATACATGAGTTATTTTGTGTTCAACCCCTCCCATCTATCTCATACACCATCTATTTTGGATTTCTATTTGCCATATATTTTTCAACTGATCTGTGATTTTTCACAAAAGTTCTGAACCTTTCTATTCTCATTGTTTCTACAGATTATACATTGAAAATACAATGTTTTCTGAAAGTATTATTATATTATTGATCGATTGACTATGACTTTTCAGATCACCTTATAGTGCTATCTGCGTAGTTAGCACCAGGTTAATATTGCAATTCTTCAACCATGGACCTGTGACCAATAACAAGCTACATTTGGACAGCATCAAAACAAAATATCTAATGATTCTGTCTCTTCGCTGCAAAATCTGCAGAGCTGGGAAGGTTGTATCCCACATATAAATAGCATTCTTTTGGTTGCAAGAATTTTGTATAATAATTTAAATTTAACAATTCAAAGTTTTGAATCCGACGCCATTTTGCGTATCTGTTCATAAACCATGTGCCATGGAATCGGTAAGTCAAAAATCTCTTCCCAACTATTTTGCAATCTATATGGGACCTCTATCAATCCTTTGGTGCTTAAATGAAACTGGTATACTTTTTTTATCCTAAATTTCTTTCACCAAATATTGTCTTTAATGTAGGGCAGACAAACAAGTTCCTTACTTTTTCCCCCTTCCACTTTACTCTTACAATTTTGTTAGCTGCATGTCATACCTATGATATCATTTGCAAAGATTAGCTTTTTTATTTATTTTTTCAAAAAATAATGTTTTTTATTAATTAGTGTATTTGAGTTTAACCACAATATTTGTTGCATTATTTGTTCTGTTGTTTTTGTACCCTTTACATAGATTGTTTTAATGTGAAATTTGTAGAGTTTATTTTAAGGTTAGGGAATAGTGCCACTTTTTAGGATGTCAATATAAATGAATGTATTCATGCTTGTTTGTCTTAACATTTAATCATTATGTGTGTTATCGTTTTTACCCTTGAGGACCACTTTGGAAACAAGCGTTTTAATTAATACTGTATTCTGTTACCCAAAATAAATTAAATTCAATTCATTTTGAATGTTCAGCAAAACAGGAAAATTGTGAAATTCACTCACTTATCAAGAGAACACGTGATCATCCCTACTGCCTATGTTCTGGTGGACTCACTAAACACAAATGCACCTTTTGTAAATAATGTCTGAGTTTTGGAGTGTGCCCTTGGCTATCCGTACATTTTTAAAGCAATAAAATGGTGCAGTCTGATTTGCTTAATATAAGAAATTTGAAATTATTTATATATTAACTTTTACTTTTCATACTTAAGTATATTTTAGCAATTACATTTACTTTTGATAATTAGTATTTTTAAAATAAAATACTTTTAGACTTTTACTCAAGTAGTATTTTACTTGGTAACTTTCACTTTTACTTGAGTAACTTTCTATTAAGGTATCTATACTTTTATTCAAGTATGACAATTTGGTAGTTTTCCCACTACTGATGATTTTAAAAAGTTGCAAAAAAACTGCACAACCTGGGCTTCATTCCTAAGTGATAATACATTATTCACAAGTGATAGACTAATATTGTCACCCATCAGACTATTCTTAATTTAGTGTCGTCTTTTCATATACTAAATAATATATATGGGAAATTCGTTTTTATTTAGAATGGACCATTATCTTGCACCTGTCACGGAACAGGGAGAGGTTGAGGGTAGAGGAAGGACAGGAGTAAAAACAAACAAAATAGAACTATTGTAAAATTGACTGTGTCCATAAAATGTATCTAGTGTTCACTAGTTTACTCCAATTAGGGGAGGGGTGGTAGGATTAGAAAGTAATAAAGTGAAATATATATATATATGTGTGTATGTATGTATGTATGTGTATATATATATACATTTGCAAAGAATATATGGGGATTGGAAGTGATGCAGACAATTACATTGATGGAAGTTAGAATCTATCTGCAACATTAAAGCTGATCTACCCCTTAAAGAAAAAGTACTTTGCGTTGTTAGGGAAAATGTATGGAGTAAAAAGTATAATATTTTCTTTAGGAATGTAGTGAATTAAAAGTAAAAGTTGTAAAAAAAATATAAATAGTAAAGGAAAGTAAAGATACCCCAAAAACGACTTTAAGTAGTACTTTAAAGTATGTTTATTTAAGTACTTTACACCACTGCAAATCATAGTTGCTCACCTCATGTACCCTAGCCCATATATCTATATGTTTTGATAAGGTTTGTATCACAACTAAAGTGGCCAAATAACTTCTTAATATTAAGCACATTAATTTGCTTTATAACCGGCAGAGCCTACTGGCATACATAGGCTGTGGGTGAGTTTCACGTTTGGTAAGATCATTTTCACCATAAAAACGCACCTTTATAATAAACCATTAGATGCATAATCACTTTTGAGAACAGAGTGCAATGGAAAATCACAACAAACCAGCTTTTTCATACTTTTAAAACTCACCTCACTGTGATGATAAATTTGAAGAAAGAAGTTCAACAGCATTTTGAAACAGTGTAACGAAATGGACAGCGCTCACATGGTGATGATTAAGTCAGAACATCCATATGCACATTAGAGCTTATGCATATGTATATCAGTGTTATGGTTTCCCAAATTAAGCACTGGGTAGCTGCAGGAACAAGGTTGGAGAGCCCATGGCATACAGAGTTTAGGTGAAATATCACCTGTTTAGGTGAAATATCACCTGTCGGGCAGCGAGAGCATACTCCTCAAACAGTGGTTGATGCATTGGAGTGAAATAAGTGTTGTTGTATTTATTTCTCAGCTGCTCTTAAGCACATGCTCCACTATAAAACCACAGTGGCCTACCTATCATCATTGAAAATCAGACCGTCGGGAAAACTCGCAGCCTCCATTCCCTAGTCGAGTGCATACAGATGAAATGTATTTTTTTTTTACACATTAGTAAAGACAAGATTCATTTGAGAATAGTCTGATGGGTGGAAATCACTTGACGAGAAAACAGCTGTGCTACCTAAGAACAGATCGCAAGCTTTTTTTCCTTCTATCTCAAATCATCAATAGCCTAGAGTCGCACCATGCAGCCCATATATGTTTTGATTTCTAAGACATTCTAAGGTTGATATCATTCACATCTAAACTCTAAATCCAGCATATAGGACGTGTTTCAAGAAAAATATCCTTCAATTATATTCTTCATAATATAAATTCGTATAAAACAAAATAATGGCACGGGACTTAAAGCATATCTTGCCAGCTAAATGAACAAGCCTACAGCATATGGAATTGAGCATAGCCAGATAGCACGCAGTAGGCCAACTCATATTTTGTTATTCTGAAATACATTTTCTTCATATCATAATGTTTCTTTAGACCTGATTAAAATAATACATTTATTTTTTGTGATGGTGTGTATTAAATGTATTTATTATACTTTTTTATGTAGATGTTCCAAAGGCGCACATCAGCATGATTATGTTAAGTAACAGTCAATTACCGTGAGACATGCAGTCTATATTTGCATGGCAATAACCGGCTGAAAAAATTTCATGACTGCCACAGAAATCATCAAATAACTATTTCTTCCAAAAACGGTTCTTAGAATAAGAAAAGGTAATAGGTTGAATCGTATTCCTCTGGAAAGAACAAGTTGGGAACCTTTTCTTCTAAGCGCCGAGAAGATGGAAGATGAGGGTTCTGTAGATGAGGGCTCTGCTCTTGCTTCATTTCAATAATGAAACTACCAACTTGTTAGCTTTCTAGTATTGATTATCAGATTCAGTCTTTCCACACTGTCAAAAGTAGAAAGAGTGATGCAAAGAGTGAAGGAAGAGTTCTTACCAAGCACAGTCAGAGGTATCTCTGTAATGTATGCTCCACTGGGGAAAACACTGAAGATACATGTGAAGATGCCTTCATCCAACAGTCTGACAGCTGTTATTCGAATAGATCCAAGGTTTTCTGATGGGTTCCCAATAAACTGGACTCTACCACTCAATCCATTTGCTGCAATAAACTTAGTAACCCCATTGGGATAAATCAGCATAAAATTATGGTTCTGTGTTTCTTCCGCAGTACTTTTCTGCCATGTTATCTGTTCGAGGTCCTCAGTTGTCTCTATCAGTCTGCAGTATAAGTCCACATCCTCCCCCTGTACCACAGTCCTCCATCCTCCAATCACCTGTGTACCTGAAGAGAAAACACAAGCCAAAAAAACATTAAAAAAGATACCTGTAAAATAGATGTTTATGAACTCTAATAAACAGATGTTACCTAAACACACAGACAAGACCATTATTAGTATTTAGCTGTGCTATGAACTATGATGTCCTATTGATGCTGAAGTGTTGCTATTGTAAAAACAAATGGCTAAAGCACGTACTGATCTGGGTCCAGTCTCAGCTGAAACTACTTAGTGAATATGTTAATAGAATAATAAGCCAAAAGCCCCGACTCTATTCTAACACTTAATCAAGACTAAGATATTCAAAACATTCCCAGATATTTGTGCATGCTCAGCATGTCTCAAAACATACTGAGTTAAAAACATAGTAAACATACTGAGTTAAAACCATAGTAAACATACTGAATTAAAAACATAGTAAACATACTGAGTTAAAAACATAGTAAACATACTGAGTTAAAAACATAGTAACATACTGAGTTAAAAACATAGTAACATACTGAGTTAAAACCATAGTAAACATACTGAGTTAAAAACATAGTAAATATACTGAGTTAAAAACATAGTAAACATACTGAGTTAAAAACATAGTAAATATACTGAGTTAAAAACATAGTAAATATACTGAGTTAAAAACATAGTAAACATACTGAGTTAAAACCATAGTAAACATACTGAGTTAAAAACATAGTAAATATACTGAGTTAAAAACATAGTAAATATACTGAGTTAAAAACATAGTAAACATACTGAGTTAAAAACATGGTAAACATACTGAGTTAAAAACATAGTAAACATACTGAGTTAAAAACATGGTAAACATACGGAGTTAAAAACGTAGTAAACATACTGAGTTAAAAACATAGTAAACATACTGAGTTAAAAACATAGTAAACACACTGAGTTAAAAACATAGTAAACATACCGAGTTAAAAACATAGTAAACATACTGAGTTAAAAACATAGTAAACATACTGAGTTAAAAACATAGTAAACATACTGAGTTAAAAACATAGTAAACATACTGAGTTAAAAACATAGTAAACACACTGAGTTAAAAACATAGTAAACACACTGAGTTAAAAACATAGTAAATATACTGAGTTAAAAACATAGTAAATATACTGAGTTAAAAACATAGTAAACATACTGAGTTAAAAACATAGTAAACATACTGAGTTAAAAACATAGTAAATATACTGAGTTAAAAACATAGTAAATATACTGAGTTAAAAACATGGTAAACATACTGAGTTAAAAACATAGTAAACATACTGAGTTAAAAACATAGTAAACATACTGAGTTAAAAACATGGTAAACACACTGAGTTAAAAACATGGTAAACATACTGAGTTAAAAACATGGTAAATATACTGAGTTAAAAACATGCTAAACAAACTGAGTTAAAAACATAGTAAACATACTGAGTTAAAAACATAGTAAACATACTGAGTTAAAAACATGGTAAACATACTGAGTTAAAAACATAGTAAACATACTGAGTTAAAAACATAGTAAACATACTGAGTTAAAAACATGGTAAACACACTGAGTTAAAAACATGGTAAACATACTGAGTTAAAAACATGGTAAATATACTGAGTTAAAAACATGCTAAACAAACTGAGTTAAAAACATAGTAAACATACTGAGTTAAAAACATAGTAAACATACTGAGTTAAAAACATGGTAAACATACTGAATTAAAAACATAGTAAATATACTGAGTTAAAAACATAGTAAACTTACTGAGTTAAAAACATGGTAAACATAGTGAGTTAAAAACATAGTAAACACACTGAGTTAAAAACATAGTAAACATACTGAGTTAAAAACATAGTAAACATACTGAGTTAAAAACATAGTAAATATACTGAGTTAAAAACATAGTAAACATACTGAGTTAAAAACATAGTAAACATACTGAATTAAAAACATAGTAAATATACTGAGTTAAAAACATAGTAAACATACTGAATTAAAAACATAGTAAATATACTGAGTTAAAAACATAGTAAACATACTGAATTAAAAACATAGTAAATATACTGAGTTAAAAACATAGTAAACATACTGAATTAAAAACATAGTAAATATACTGAGTTAAAAACATAGTAAACATACTGAATTAAAAACATAGTAAATATACTGAGTTAAAAACATAGTAAATATACTGAGTTAAAAACATAGTAAACATACCGAGTTAAAAACATAGTAAACATACTGAGTTAAAAATATAGTAAACATACTGAGTTAAAAACATAGTAAATATACTGAGTTAAAAGCATGCTAAACTTACTGAGCTGATGTGTGTGACTTATTGTACCCTAAAAGGACAAGGACTACAGTTGAATGGTGGGATTGTGTGTTTGGTGTTATTGTCTTGCCTTGTGTCAATAAGAGAAAAGAGACAAAAACATGATCTCAATAGTATACATTTTATAACATCAATTGGAAACCTACTTTCTGTATCCCTCTGGATGATGAGTAGAATCACACAGCACAGCTTACGTAACATGCTTTGCTCTTCTCATTTCTAGGGTCATAGGGGAAATGTAATAATATAATTATATTGCATTTTAAAATTGGTGATTTGTAAAAATGAGAACCTATTCATTGTTTAAGTGAGACAGTTATGTAGGCTAAGCTTTATGTAAAATAATGTTGAACGCAATAATATGTATTCACGCAAAGGTCTGCAATCATCACTCTTTGATGGAGACTATGCACATCTTGCAATGTAGCCAAAACCTTTTCACAAAAAATAAACAACCAGGCTTATATTGGTCAGTAATAATGGAACAAAACATTTGAATCTGTAAATTTAATAGACCACTAACCTTTGTTGAATGGAAGTTCCTCTGCTGAAATAGCCGAGACATTTGTTTTTTATGTTTGTGCTGACAGAAAAATGTCCTCCTACTGTTGGAAAACACTAATTCAGTAAGCTTGGATGATCAACCCCACTCGCAGACTCCTGGCTTTTCATAGGCTGTGTGCTTCCTCTTTGAAAGCCCGTACCACCTTATACTGGTTATGAAACATACACATAGGCCTCATTACAAAAAAACAAGAATGATGGAACAAAATTATATATTTTCTTTAAGAAAAACAAAGTTAAATGCAACAACAGGCCATAATCTGTATGGCTTGGGACCCCCCTCTCTGGTGATACACTTTATGCACTCCTGTTCAAAAGTTTGGGGTCACTAAGAAATGACCTTGTTTTCCATGAAAACACACATGAAATGAGTTGTAACTTGAATAGGAAATATAGTCAAAACGTTGACAAGGTTATAAATAATGCTTTTTAATTTAAACAATAGTTGTGTCCTTAAAACTTTGCTTTTGTCAAAGAATCCTCCATTTACAGCAATTACAGCCTAGCAGACCTTTGGCATTCTAGTTACCAATTTGTTGAGGTAATCTGAAGAGATTTCACCCCATGCTTCCTGAAGCACCTCCCACAAATTGGATTGGCTTGATGTGCACTTCTTACATACCATACGGTCAAGCTCCTCCCACAAGAGCTCAAAATGGTTGAGATCCGGGGACTGTGCTGGCCATTCCATTATAGACAGAATACCAGCTGACTGCTTCTGCCCTAAATAGTTATTGCATAGTTTGGAGCTGTGCTTTGAGTCATTGTCAAATAAAATAAATAAAATGTATTTATAAAGCCCTTCTTACATCAGCTGATATCTCAAAGTGCTGTATAGAAACCCAGCCTAAAACCCCAAACAGCAAGCAATGCAGGTGTAGAAGCAGGGTGGCTAGGAAAAACTCCCTAAAAAGACCAGAATCTAGGAGGAAACCTAGAGAGGAACCAGGCTATGAGGGGTGGCCAGTCCTCTTCTGGCTGTGCCGGATGGAGATTATAACAGAACATGGCCAAAGATGTTCAAATATTCCTAGATGACCATCAGGGTCAAATAATAAATATCACAGTGGTTGTCGAGGGTGCCACAGGTCAGCACCTCAGGAGTAAATTTAAGTTGGCTTTTCATAGCCAATCATTCAGAGTATCTCTACCGCTCCTGCTGTCTCTAGAGAGATGAAAACAGCAGGTCTGAGACAGGTAGCAAGTCTGGTGAACAGGTCAGGGTTCCATAGCCACAGGCAGAACAGTTGAAACTGGAGCAGCAGCACGGCCAGGTGGACTGGGGACAACAAGGAGTCATCATACCAGGTAGTCCTGAGGCATGGTCCTTGGGCTCAAGTCCTCCGAGTGAGAGAAAGAGAGAATGAGAGAATTAGAGACCATACTTAAATTCACACAGGACACCGGATAAGACAAGAGAAATACTCCAGATATAACAGACTGACCCTAGCCCCCGACACATAAACTACTGCAGCATAAATACTGGAGGCTGAGACAGGAGGGGTCGGGAGACACTGTGGCCCCATCCAACGATACCCCCGTGCAGGGACAAACAGGCAGGATATAACCCCACCCACTTTGCCCAAGCACAGCCCCCACACCACTAGATGGATATCTTCAACAACCAACTTACCATCCTGAGACAAGGCAGAGTATAGCCCACAAAGATCCTCGCCATGGCACAACCCAAGTGGGGGCGCCATCCCAGACAGGACGATCACGTCAGTGACTCAACCCACTCAAGTGACGCACCCCTCCTAGTGACGGCATGGAAGAGCACCAGTAAGCCAGTGACTCAGCCCCTGTAATAGGGTTAGCTAACTGAAGTTTATGTAGTGCTTTATCCAGGTTGCCGGAAAGTAGAGCATTGCAGTAGTCTAACCTAGAAATGACAAAAGCATAGATGAATTTTTCTGCATCATTTTTGGCCAGAAAGTTTCAGAATTTTGCAATGTTACGTAGATGGAAAAAAGCAGTCCTTGAAAGAGTCTTGATATGTTCGTCAAAAGAGAGATCAGGGTCCAGAGTAACGCCGAGGTTCTTCACACGACTGTACAACCATCAAGATTAATTGTCAGATTCAACAGAAGATCTCATTGTTTCTTGGGACCTCGAACAAGCATCTCTGTTTTATCCAAGTTTAATAAAAGTAGAACATTTGCAGCCATCCACTTCCTTATGTCTGAAACACAGGCTTCCAGCGAGTGCAATTTTGGGGCTTCACCATGTTTCATTGAAATGTACAGCTGTGTGTCATCCGCATAGCAGTGAAAGTTAACAACAAAAAATATAATATTTACATGGGATGAAAACAAACATGTCTTACTGCTCCACCATCTTGGTCATCAAAATTCTAATAGCAAAAAATTCAATTTGCATTGGGTTGTAAGTAACAAGAACATTTCCCAGGACACAGACATATCTGATCTTGGCAGAAAGCTTAAATTCTTGTTAATCTAACTGCACTGTCAATTTTACAGTCCCCGTGTGGCTCAGTTGGTAGAGCATGGCGCTTGCAACGCCAGGGTTGTGGGTTCGATTCCCACAGGGGGCTAGTACAAAAAAAAGTATGATTGTATGTACTTGTAAGTCGCTCTGGATAAGAGCGTCTGCTAAATGACTTAAATGTATTGTAAATGTACAGTAGATATTACAGTGAAAGCATAGCATGCTATTGTTTGATGAGAGTGCCCAATTTTGAACATAAAAAGATTAGGCATATTTGGGCAGTCAAGATACAAAATTATGAACAGAAATTAATTGTTCATTGGATCAGTCTAAAACTTTGCAAAGACACTGATGCCATCTAGTGGCCAAAATGTATATTGCACCTGGGAAAAATAATACATTATGGCCTTTCTCTTGCATTTCAAAGATTATGGTACAAAAAAAATACAAAAAAACAGTTGTTTTTTTCTTTGTATTCTTTTTTACCAGATCTATTGTGTTATATTTTCCTACATTCCTTTCACATTTACACAAACTCCAAAGTGTCTCCTTTCAAATGGTACCAAGAATATGCATATCCTTGCTTCAGGACCTGAGCTACAGGCAGTTAGATTTGAGTATGTAATTTCAGACAAAAATTGAAAAAAGGGGCGGATCCTTAGGAGGTGTTAACGCTTGGACGCAAATGGGTCTTCCAAATGGACAATGACCCCAAGCATACTTCCAAAATTGTTGCAAAACGGCTTAAGGACAACAAAGTCAAGGTATTGGAGTGGGCATCACAAAGCCCTAACCTCAATCCTATAGAAAATTTGTGGGCAGAACTGAAAAAGCGTGTGCGAGCAAGGAAGCCTGCAAACTCCACTCAGTTACACCAGCTCTGTCAGGAAGAATGGGCCACAGTCATATACGGCCAAATTGTATCTATGATCGTATGCTATTCAATCATGTTTTTGGTATGTTATTTTTATATCTGAAGATTAATGCAACCGCTGTGTTAGATTTTTAAAAATAACTTTACCATAACATACAGCTTGTGTTATTGCGAGACAGCGCTCACCAAAACAGCGGAGAATAGGACTCAACATTTTACACAGAAATACGAAATAACATCAAATTTTTTCTTACTTTTGCTGAGCTTCCATCAGAATGTTGTACAAGGAGTCCTTGGTCCAGAATAAATCGTTGTTTGGTTTTAGAATGTCCATTTCTTCTGTCGAATTCGCGCCACAATGCTAGCCAAGGTTACGAACATTCCCATCCTCTTTTGGCGCAAAGAACGGAAAACTCCAAAAGTCCCAATAAACGTTGAATAAACTGATAAAACTTGGTTGAAAAAACCTACTTCATGATGTTTTTCTAATATGTATCAAATAAAATCAGAGCCGGAAATATTCGCCGTGTATACCGAACGCTTATCAGAAGACAATGTCGAGGTCCTTCGTGCGCCTTGGAAAACTGACAAAATGGCTGACCTGTCACTCCAAAAGCTCTTGTTCGACCTCAGATCAAGCTAGACACCCCATTCCACCTTCCACTGCCTGTTGACATCTAGTGGAAGGCGTATGAAGTGCATGAATATCGATAAATATAAGGCAATTGAATAGGCAGGCCCTGAAACAGAGCCTCGTTTTCAGATTTTTCACTTCCTGTATGGAAGTTTGCTGCCAAAAGAGTTCTGTTTTACTCACAGATATAATTCAAACAGTTTTAGAAACTTGAGAGTGTTTTCTATCCAATAGTAATAATAATATGCATATTGTATGATCTAGAATAAAGTACGAGGCAGTTTAATTTGGGCACGATTTTTTCCAAAAGTGAAAACAGTAGTCCAAATGGACTTTGGAGGTCAAGATGGTATCTGTACTAATGGCGCAAAAGCCATAACAGGGAGACATAGTGGAGTGGTAACGAGAGTGCAAGTAGTTGCTCCCGATGCCACTTGGTGTCACGGCCATCGTCTAGGTGGAAATGACCGAACCAAGGTGCAGCGTTGTGAGCGTACATTTTCTTTTATTTAGAATGTCGCCAACAAAACAAGAAACAAAGAAACGACCGTGAAGCTTACTAGGGCTATAGTGCCACTAACAAAGTCAACTACCCACAAACACCAAAGGAAAAAAGGCTGCCTAAGTATGATTCCCATTCAGAGACAACGATAGACAGCTGTCCCTGATTGAGAACCATACCCGGCCAAAACATAGTAATATAACACATAGAATTCCCACCCTAATCACACCCTGGCCTAACCAAAATAGAGACTAAAACCCTCTCCATGTAATATGTGTGACATCTGATGAAGATAAAAGGTTAGCGATTCATTTTATCTCTATTTCTGCTTTTTGTGAAAGCCATCTTTCGCTGGAAAAACGGCTGTGCTTATTGTGGTTTGGTGGTGACCTAACATAATCGTTTGTAGTGCTTTTGCTGAAAAGCATATTTGAAATCGGACACTTTGGTGGGATTAACAACAAGATTACCTTTAAAATGATATAAGACACATGTACGTTTGAGGAATTTTAATTATGAGATTTCTGTTGTTTGAATTTGGCGCCCTGCACTTTCACTGGCTGTTGTCATATCGATCCCGGTAGCGGGATGCAGCCATATTAAGAACCAGTGTATCTTTCATTTGCCATACAACAAGTATTTTTATGTAAAGTTTATGATGAGTTCTTTGGTCAGATTAGGTGAGTGTCCAAAATATCTCCGGGCATTCTGGGAAAATGTTGCTACATATTCACAATGTATAACCACGATTGCAGCGCTAAATATGCACATTTCCGAACAAAACATAAGTGTATTGTATAACATGATGTTATAAGACTGTCATCTGATGAAGTTGTCCAAAGGTTAGTGATTAATATTATGTCTTTTGCTGGTTTTTGCAAAAACAACTTTTGCAGTGAATAAATGCGTTTGTGTGTTTGGCTATTGTGGTAAGCTAATATAATTCTACATTGTGTTTTCGCTGTAAAACACTTAAAAAATCTGAAATATTGTCTGGATTCACAATATGTTTGTCTTTCATTTGTCTTTCATGTATTTTTCATAAATGTTTTATGATGAGTATTTATGTATTTCTCGTTGCTCCTTTGCTTCGGTGCTATTTGTGATGGTAGCTGCAATGTAAAACTATGATTTATACCTCAAATATGCACATTTTTCGAACAAAACATAAACGTATTGTATAACATGTTATAAGACTTTCATCTGATGAAGTTGTTTCTTGGTTAGTGACTAATTATATCTCTATTTTGTCGGTTTTGTGAAAGCTACCTATGCGGTGGAAACATGGTGAAAATATGCGGTTGTGTGTTTGGCTATTGTGGTTAGCTAATAGAAATACATAGTGTTTTCGCTGTAAAACATTTCAGAAATCGGAAATGCTGAATTCACAAGATGTTTATCTTTCATTTGCTGTATTGGACTTGTGATTTCATGAAAATTATATTATATGATATCCCTGTCCCGTTAGGCTAGGCTATGCTAGTCAGCTTTTTTGATGAGGAGGATCCCAGATCCGGGATGGGTATCACTGAAAGGTTTTAATGAATGCTCCTTCAGTCTTCCAATCCTTTGTAGATGAGATTTTCAGGGACCTGCACGGGTAGGGTGTAGTCGTGTATATAGATGACATTCTGCTATACTCCACTACACGCGCCGAGCATGTGTCCCTGGTACGCAGGGTGCTTGGTTGACTGTTGGAACATGACCTGTACGTCAAGGCTGAGAAAAGTCTGTTCTTCCAACAGTCCATCTTCTTCCTAGGGTACTGCTTTTCAGCATCAGGGGTAGAGATAGAGAATGACCGCTTTTCAGCTGTGCGTAATTGGCCGACTCCAACCACGGTAAAGGAGGTGCAGCGGTTTTTAGGGTATGCCAACTACTACCGGAGATTTATCCGGGGTTTTGGTCAGGTAGCGGCTCCCATTACCTAACTGCTGAATGGGGTACCGGTGCGACTGCAGTGGACAGCTGGGATGGACAGGACTTCTGGTCACCTGAAGGCTCTGTTTACCTCGCCTCCCGTGCTGGCTCATCCTGATCCCTCCTTCGCGTTCATAGTTGAGGTGGACGCGTCCGAGGCAGGGATAGGGGCTGTGCTGTCTCAGAGCTCGGGTACGCCACTAAAGCTCCGCCCCTGTGCATTCTTTTCGAAGAAGCTCAGCCTGGCGGAGCGAAACTATGATGTGGGGTACCGGGAGTTGTTGGCTGTTGTCATGGCTCTGAAAGCGTGGAGACATTGGATTGAGGGGGCTAGACACCCTTTTCTCATTTGGACTGAACACCGCAATCTGGAGTACATCCGGGCGGCGAGGAGAATGAACCCTCGCCAGGCAAGGTCGGCCATGTTTTTTACCCGTTTTGTTTTCACCCTTTCCTACAAACCAGGTTCCCAGAACGTTAACCTGTTGGGGATGGGGGCGCTGTTTAGACTATTTATGCTAATGTGGCTAATTTTTTAAACGGCTTCCCACAAAATCCTTGATCGTACAATATGCATATTATTATTATTATTGGATAGAAAACAGTCTATAGTTTCTATAGGAGTTGAAATTTTGTCTCTAAGTGGAACAGAGCCCATTCTACAGCAATTTCCCTGACATGGAGTCAGATTTGAGAAACGTTGGCCACTTTTCTGAAGTCATTTAAACGGGCACTGTCGTTGCTATGACTATACGGACACTTCTTACGTCTTCCCCTGGATGCCTTTACGTGATGACGATTCCAACGGGCTCGATTGCTCGTTCACAGGCCCTACAAATGAAAAAAACCTTTAGCTAGCAAGTCTTTTCTTGCTGCGTAACGCGCGTGGAAGACACCGACCCTCTCCTGTTCCAAGCGTTAGTTTAGCCTGTTATATTTCTCCGGTCATCTTTTCACTCGTTATAGGAGTTACAAACATCACAAAGTAGTTAATTTAAAGCGTTTTATAGCAATTTATATCCGTTTAGTGCGATTTTGGGACATTTATTTTTGCAACGATGTGAAAAGTTGGGCACGCTTTTCAGTTCATCCCGAACGTAGTTGACATTTCCACATGGCAAGAGGACAGCTTTCCACCAAAAGACGATTTCTCCCAAGAAAGGATCCTTTGCCCAAGATACTGATGGAAGAACAGCTCAAGGTAGGACATTTTTATTATGATAAATCGTGTTTCTGTCGAAACATTTTAGTGGCTTAGGACGCCATGTTTTTTGACGTAGCTTCGCTTGGCGCAAACTGTATTGAAAAGTAAGGATAAATTAAAAAATGTAATAACGCAATTGTATTAAGAATTAAATTTTCTATCAATCCCTGTCCACCCTATATTTTTTAGTCACGTTTATGAGTATTTATGTATAAGAGTAGATCACTGTCTAAGTGGCGCAAGGACGTTTTCTTTACCAGCTTGTCTACATTTCACATTGTCTAACCATGATTTTGGTGGCTAAATATAAACATTTTCGATCAAACTGTATATGCATGTTGTAATGTGATGTTACAGGAGTGTCATCGGAAGAATTCTGAGAAGGTTAGTGAAAAAATTAATATCTTTTGGCGATGTTGACTTTTATCGCTCACTTTGGCTAGAATCAATGCTGGGCTGCTAATTGCTATGTGCTAAGCTAATATAACGATTTATTGTGTTTTCGCTGTAAGACACTTAGAAAATCTGAAATATTGTCTGTATTCACAGGATCTGTGTCTTTCGATTCGTGTATGCTGTGTATTTTTACGAAATGTTTGATGATTAGTAGTTAGGTAAACACGTTGCTCATTGTAATTATTCTAGTCCATTTGTGATGGTGGGTGCAATTGTAAACTATGCCATATACCTGAAATATGCACTTTTTTCTAACAAAACCTATCCCATACCATAAATATGTTATCAGACTGTCATCTAATGAGTTTTTTTGTTGGTTAGGGGCTATAAATATCTTAGTTTAGCCGAATTGGTGATGGCTACTGGTGTTGGTGGACAAATAAAAGATGGTGGATTATGCTAATGTGTTTTTAGGTAATAGATGTACATCTTTACATATTGTGTCTTCCCTGTAAAACATTTTAAAAATCGGAAATGTTGACTGGATTCATAAGATCTGTGTCTTTCATTAGCTGTATTGGACTTTAATGTGTGAAAGTTAAATATTTTAAAAAAATATTTTTTTTGAATTTCGCGGCACTGGTTTTTCAGTGGGGGGGGGGGGGGGATTGCCGCTAGCGCCACGCTGATCCTAGACAGGTTAAGGCAGATGCACTGTCCCGGCTGTATGATGAAGAGGAGCGGTCCACAGATCCCACTCCCATAATTACAGCTTCTCGCCTAGTAGCACCGGTGGTGTGGAAGGTGGAAGCGGAAATCGAGCGGGCGTCACGTGCAGAGACCACTCCCCCTGAGTGTCCAGCTGGGCGTCTGTACGTTCCGTTTGATGTCCGCGATCGTTTGATCTGTTGGGCTCACACGTCACCCTCCTCTGGTCATCCTGGCATCGGTCGGACGGTGTGTTGCCTTGCTGGGAAGTACTGGTGGCCAAGTTTAGCTAAGGACGTGAGGGTTTATGTTTCCTCCTGTTCAGTATGCGCACAGTGCAAGGCACCTAGACATCTGCCCAGGGGGAAATTACAACCCCCTTCCCGTTCCACAGCGACCGTGGTCACACCTATCGGTGGATTTCGTGATGGATCTTCCCCCGTCACGGGGTAACACCACGATCCTGGTCGTTGTGGATCGGTTTTCTAAGTCCTGCCATCTCCTTCCTTTGCCCGGTCTCCCTATGGCTCTACAAACTGCGGAGGCACTGTTCACCCACGTATTCCGGCACTACGGGGTGCCTGAGGATATAGTTTCTGATCGGGGTCCCCAATTCACGTCTAGAGTCTGGAGGGCGTTTATGGAACGCCTGGGGGTCTCGGTCAGCCTTACCTCAGGTTTCCACCCCGAGAGTAACGGGCAGGTGGAAAGAGTCAACCAGGATGTGGGTAGGTTTCTGCGGTCCTATTGCCAGGACCGGCCGGGGGAGTGGGCGGTTTACATCCCCTGGGCGGAGATGGCCCAAAACTCCCTCCGCCACTCCTCTATCAACCTATCACCTTTTCAGTGTGTGCTAGGTTATCAGCCGTTCCTGGCACCATGGCATCAGAGCCAGATTGAGGCTCCTGCGGTGGATGAATGGTTTCGGCACTCAGAGGATACATGGAACGCTGCCCATGTGCGGCTACAATGGGCCATCAGGAGGCAAAAGGTGAGTGCCGACCGCCACCGCAGTGAGGCCCCGGTGTATGGGGATCGGGTCTGGCTGGCTCTCGACCCGAAACCTGCCCCTTCACCTGCCCTGCCGGAAGCTGGGTCCGCGGTTTGTGGGGCCATTCAAAGTCCTGAGGAGACTGAACGAGGTTTGTTATAGGTTACAACTCCCCCCTGATTATCACATTAACCCCTCGTTCCATGTGTCTCTCCTCAGGCCGGTGGTGGCTGGTCCGCTCCAGCAGTCTGAGGTGCGGGAGGCTCCTCCGCCCCCTCTGGACATCGAGGGGGTCCCGGCGTATACCGTACGAGCCATCATGGACTCAAGGCGTCGGGTGAGGGGCCTTCAGTACCTCGTGGGAGGGGTACGGCCCGGAGGAGAGATGCTGGGTACCGGTGGAGGACATTCTAGATCCTTCAATGCCACAGGAGTTTCACCGTCTCCACCCGGATCGCCCTGCACCTCGCCCTCCGGGTCGTCCCCGAGGCCGGTGTCGGCGCGCTAATGGAGCGGCGCGTCAAGGGGGGGGGGGGGGGGGGGGGGGGGAACTGTCACGACTTCGAACAAGGAGAAGTCGGCCCTTCTCCTTGTTCGGCGGTCGACGTCACCGGCTTTCTAGTCACCACCGATCCATGTTTCAGTTTTGTTTTGTTTTGTCTGTATTACACACACCTGGTTTCAATTCTCCTATCATGTTCCCTATTTAACCCTCTGGCATACATTTCTGTTCTGTCCGTGATTGTTTGTGTCGTTAGTGGTTGTTGTATGTGCTAGTGTGTTTGTTATTATTCCTATGTGGAATTTTGCTTGTATTTTGAGTAAACTCCGAGGTGTTGCTCAAAACCTGTGTCCTGCGCCTGACTCCGCTACATATCTGCACACAATCGCTGACAGATTGGATGTTAATTATTTGACTAGGCTACCTGTATTTGACATTGTGTTGTTATTTGGCTGAACACCAGATGGTTTAATTTTATTTTTGGCAGTGAAACGAGGCTAAACGAGGTAAGAAAAAAACATCACCCACATGTATAGCCCGGTTGGAAAATCTAAATGGACTATTTGAAAATGTGAATCACATTTTTATTTGGTTTACCTCCGACGGCATTGCGCGTACATTGGCTCAGATGCGGTGGCCCAGATGCGGTAGCCGTAACTCAGCCAGAATTAACCCACCTTGTAACCGCATTTTAGCCAACAACTCATCAATAGTTCCCTTATTCTAGCCGAAACAGTGCCGTACTACCATAATGAAACTGGAGGTCTGCCATAAGAAAGCGTCATTTGGGCCGCACATTCCAAGATACACTTTGTCTGGACTAGATGCCCTTGTGAAAAACAATAAAGACAGGGTTGGACTGTGATGTGTACATTTTATTCACAAGCAAAAGATAATACATACAATGCTATAACTACAATGTGGCTATTTTTGAGCTACAACCCCACATATGGTTGGTCCGGACAGGACCAAGTAACAATCTGATTCACAACTTGGGAAATCAAATTACAGCAGTTGAAGGACAATTTCAGCATTCAGGACAATTACCTGTATTTATCACATAAATGCCATGTTATAGAAGGGTGAAGACAACAACAACAACAAAAAATCACTAAGTTGAGGAACTTACCTGAAGCAGCGTTCGTCTTCCGAGCATCTTCTGGAAATTTGGTACAAGTTGGCAAAAATAAACTTACACAGAAACCCTTTTACAAGCTGCAAACATCTCGTTTTCATGGAGAAGCAATTGGTGGCAGTGACCGAAAGGTCGCAAGGTCAAATACCCAAGCCATCCAGGTGAAAAACCTGTCGATGTGTCCTTGAGCAAGGGACTTAACTTCTTCTTAATAGGGGGCGCCATTTCCACTTTGGGAAAAAATAGTGCCCAAATTAAACGGCCTCGTACTCTGTTCTAGATCATATGATATGCATATTATTATTACTATTGGATAGAAAACACTCTGAAGTTTCTAAAACTGTTTGAATTATATCTGTGAGTAAAACAGAACTCATTTGGCAGGCAAACTTCCAAACAGGAAGTGAAAATTCTGAAATGGGTCTCTGTGACAGGCCTCGCCTATTCAATTGCCTTGTATTTATGGATATGTATGCACTTCATACGCCTTCCACTAGATGTCAACAGGCAGTAGAACGTTGCATGAGGTGTCTAGCCTGATGTGGGACCGAATGAGAGCTTTTGGAGTGACAGGTCAGCCATATTGGCAGTATTTTGCTGCACACTAGGGTTTGTCACATCGTTTTCTGCAATGTGTTAGGTAGACACGAAGAAATGCTCCGTCTGGGACGTTATTGGATTGATTTCTGAAAAACATCACAAAGATGGATTATCAACTGAGTTTGACCAGTTTTTTTGACTATTATTATGACTTTTTGAATTTTTCGTTCATGCGTAAAATCTTCATGGACACGTGAGCTACACCATGCTAGCCAAAGTTGCTAATTCGACAGAAGAAATGGACATTCTAAAACAAAACAACGATTTATTTTGGAACTAGGACTCCTTGCTCTGCATTCTGATGAAAGATCATCAAAGGTAAGAGAATATTTATGATGTTATTTTGTATTTTTGTTGAATATGTTGACTCCAACATGGCGGAGAATGGCTGAGCGCTGTCTCAGATTATTGTATGCTGTGCTTTTTACTAAAGTTATTTTTTTTAAATCTAACACAGCGGTTGCATTAAGAACCAGTGTATCTTTAATTATATGTCCAACATGTATTTTTCAGCAAAGTTTATGATGAGTTTTTCTGTTAGATTACGTGACTTTCTAAAATTTCTCCAGACAATTTGGAGCATTTTGGCGCCATGTTCACAATGTAAAACCAGGATTTGTAGCTATAAATATGCACATTTCCGAACAAAACAGAAATGTATTGTATAACATGATGTTATAAGACTGTCATCTGATGAAGTTGTCCAAAGGTTAGTGATTAATTTTATCTCTATTTGTGGGTTTTGTGAAAGCTATCTTTACGGTGAATAAATGACGTTGTGTGTTTGGCTATTGTGGTGAGCTAATATAAATATATATTGTGTTTTCGCTGTAAAACACTTTTTAAAAAAAAATCGATAATATTGGCTGGATTCACAAGACGTTTATTTTTAATTATATGTACAACATGTATTTTTCATCAAAGTTTTATGATGAGTATTTCTGTATTTCACGTGGCTATCTGTAATTACTTTTGCTATTTTGGAGCCATTTCTGAACATTGCGCCAATGTAAAACCACGATTTGTGGCTATAAATATGCACATAATCGAACAAAACATAAATGTATTGTATAACATGATGTCATATGACTGTCATCTGATGAAGTTGTTCAAAGGTTAGTGATTAATTTTATCTCTATTTGTGGATTTTGTGAAAGCTATCTTTACTGTGAAAAAATGGCTGTGTTTTTTTGGATAAGGTGGTGAGCTGACAAATATATGTTGTGTTTTCGCTGTAAAACATTTAAAAAAATCTGACATTTTGGCTGAATTCACAAGATGTTTATCTTTCATTTGCTGTATTGGACTTGTGATTTCATGAAATTATATTATATGATATTCCCTGCGGCGCTAGGCTAGGCTATGCTAGTCAGCGTTTCTGATGAGGAGGATCCCGGATCCGGGAGGGGTGGGGTCGGTAGACTTAACCCTAATTTTCTCCAGGGGCATGACCCTGTAGGTAGGCAGTCATTGTAAATAACAATTTGTTCTTAATTGATTTTGAAGGTTAAATAAAGAACATTACAAAATGTTCAATTCTACAACATCTACAGTACAGACCTGCACCATGATAACGATAACTTTCCAGCTTGTAAAAGTATGTATTTCTGTGTTTTTGGAGCCGTTGTTACTATTTCCATAACAGGAAGACAACTGCTGCTACGGGTAAGTGACAAAAATAAGTGTCTAAACCCTTCTATAACATGGCATTTATATGATAAGGGTCCTAAATACGTAAATTGTATTTTAATTTGTATAGCAGAGTACAGTTATCACATTCATTGTGAATACAGTAATGTATACTGTACTCTATTGTGCTCTACTGTAATGTACTAAAGTCTAGTTTGTGCATGCTAGCTTACACCTTAACATTCAAGTGCATTGATACATAACATTAAAGTTCTGCAGTGGCAACACAGCTAATACTGTTACACATATTGTTTTAAAACAAGCTCAAATCTCATATGATTGTTGCCGAAATTGACCTTGCCACATCAGAACACTAAAAACACTCACAAAATGTGAGTTTGCTATTCACAACAAGCATTGTCTGATGTGAACCATGCCTCGAACAAAGGAGATCTCAGAAACCCTGAGATTAAGAATTCTTGATTTGCATAAAGCTGGAAAGGGTTACAAAAGTATCTCTAAAAGCCTTGATGTTCATCAGTCCACGGTAAACAAATTGTCTAGAAATTGAGAAAGTTCAGCACTGTTGCTACTCTCCCTAGGAGTGGCCATCCTGCAAAGATTTCTGCAAGAGCACTGTGCAGAATGCTCAATGATGTTAAGAAGAATCCTAAAGTGTTAGCTAAAGACTTACAGAAATCTCTGGAACATGTAAACCTCTCTGTTGATGAGTCTATGATAAGTTAAACACTGAACAATAATTGTGTTCATGGGAAGACACCACGGAAGAAGCCACAGCTGTCCAAAAAAACATTGCTGCACGTCTGAAGTTCGCAAAAGAGCACCTGGATGTTCCACAGTGCTACTGGCAAAATATTATGTGGACAGATTAAACTAAAGTTGAGTTGTTTGGAAAAAACACACAACGCTGTGTGGGGAAAAAAGGCACAGCACAGCACACCAACCTCAAAACCTCATCCCAACTGTAAAGTATGGTGGAGGGAGCATCATGGTTTCGGGCTGCTTTGCTGCCTTAGGGCCTGGACAGCTTGCTTGAGTTTATTTCTGCCAAATGAGGGAAAACCAGTTATTAAATCCAAGGTTTCACATACTTTTTTGACCCTGCAATGTGAATGTTTACACAGTGTTTTCAATAAAGACATGAACACACATAATTGTTTGTGTGTTATTCGTTTAAGCAGACTGTGTTGTCTATTGTTGTGACTTAGATGAAGATCAGATCAAATTGTATGACCAATTTATGCAGAAATTCAGGTAATTCCAAAGGGTTCACACACTTTTTCTTGCCACTGTGACCATATTTGTTTGCAGGTATTCTCATGAACTGAAAGAGAAGACTGGCCTTGGCGTAAAATGAAAGCTCTAAACATGTGTGAACACTACTATCAGCGAAATGTATACCTTCTTGCTCACGGACTGCTGATAGGGCTAGTGAAGAAGGGCTCTGTGAGACATTACTGAACCACTGACCCCATGCTGCAGACCCCTTTTTTCCCAACGCTTTTCTCCCAGTACCACTTCCTTGTCTTGCTGAGAGTGCTTCACTTTGTGAACAACGCCACTGCCAACCTCGCCAACCCCCTTCACAAAATTAGGAATGTCCGGGGCAGCTTGACGGGGGCATTTGGAAGACTGTGCCTCACAAGAACTTGTGCATTGATAAGCCTCTCATGTCTTGGAAAGGGAGGCTTGCATTCTGCCGATACATCCCTTCAAATCACCACAGATTTGGAGTCAAGTTCTTTGTTTTATGTGACTGTCTGACAGGATTTGTACAGGACCTGATCATCTACACCGGAACCAGCACAGATATAAGGCATGCTGAGGGTCTTGGCATATTTGGATCAGTGGTGATCGCAATGCTGGAGTCTTACCTCGGAAAGGGGTACACTGCTACAGTAGCCCTACCCTTTTCCAGTACCTTTTGAGGGAGAACACAGGGGCATGTGGCACAGTGAGATCCGACAGGAAGGGGATGCCAATATTAAAAAAGAAAATTAGGTGGAGTTCCAAATTAACGGGAATATAATGGCAGTGAAATGGCACGATATGGCACAACAAATGCAATGTCCATGTTCTGTCCACTGTGTTCAACTCCAAAATGTTGGACACAGGAAAACTGGACTATGTCACCGGAAGTAGGAAAATTTCCAAGTAAAGTGATGTCCATCAGACCACCCTGCAAGGAAAAAGCACAAGGAGGTATTGCAAGGTCTTTCTAACATCTACCCAATGACAGAAACAAAGGAAGATGACCAAGCACAGGTGTGAACCATGTATCACAGCCTTGTGTGCAGTTCCTTGCTTATTGCAAGTACCACACCCTGAAGCACTACTGAGTGGAAAGTAGGCTTATAGTGGCTGGTACAATAAATATAATTGTAAAATGTATTGAAATGTATGACACTTGAGGTGTTTGATGGGGGGGATTGGGGAAATGTTCCCCCAAAAATGCAAATTAACAAAAATATGCTCAAACCCAGCTCTCACTTTGTTTGTACTCCACTATTGTATCAAAAACACCGTACCTATAGCCTCAGATTTCCCGCCCTATCTCACACGCGCAGCTCCTCAGACAGGCTAATACCAAGCCTATTTAAAATAATAATACATGTACTATTGATGATAATAATAATAATTATGCAATTATCAATAATACTATAGATACTCATTGCTACTGCTATAGGAGGGATGTTTCATAAAGCCTTATATGAAGCTAACATTGAAGTCTTGATGCAATGAGGGGTGCAGAGAATAGCTGCAAAATGCAACAATCAAATTCTAGAATAGCAGCATAGAATTCGAGTACCGCATGCAAAAAGAATTCACCCTGCAAGGGACGTTATTATTATTTAGAACTAACACGTCAAAAGGTTAAGGATACTTTTGGTCCCAGACTTGCCGGCATGTTACCGCCTGCCGTGCGGCAGCAGAAAGAACAGTCTGTGACTTGGGTGGCTGGAGTCTTTGACAATTTTTAGGGCCTTCCTTTGACACCGCCTGGTATAGAGGTCCTGGATGGCCCCACACACACTATTCTCTGTAACACCTTGCAGTCGGATGCCAAGCAGTTGCCATACCAAACGGTGACGCAACGAGTCAGGATGCTCTCGATGGTGCAGCTATAGAACATTTGAGGATCTGAGGTCCCATACCAAATCTTTTCTGCTTCCCGAGGGGGAATAAGTGTTGTTGTGGCCTCTTCACAACTGTCTTGGTGTGTTTGGACCATGATAGGTCCTTAGTGATGTGGACACCAAGGAACTCGACCCCCTCCCCTTCAGCCCGGTCGATGTGAATGGAGGCATGCTCGGCCCTCCTTTTCTCCCGTTGAGGGAGAGGTTGTTGTCCTGTCACCACACTGCAAGGTTTCTGACCTCCTCCCTATAGGTCGTCTCGTCGTCGTCAGTGATCAGGCCTACCACCCCATGTTATCTACAAACTTAATGATGGTGTTGGAGTTGTGCGTGGACATGCAGTCATGTGTGAAGAGGGAGGACAGGAGGAGGGCACTATGTTGTTGAACACTGGGCTGTAGTCAATGAACAGTGTTCCTTTTGTCCAGGTAGGAAAGGGAAGTGTGGAGTGCAATAGAGATTTCATAATCTGTGGATCTGTTGGGGCGTTATGCGAATTAGAGTGGGTTTCTGGGATGATGGTGTTGATGTTGATGTGAGCCATGACCAGCCTTTCAAAGCATTTCATGGCTACAGATGTGAGTGCTACGGGGAGTTAGTCATTTAGGCAGGTTACCTTGGCATCCTTGGGTACAGGGACAATTGTGGTCTGCTTGAAACATGTAAGTATTACAGACTGGGTCAGGGAGAGGTTGAAAATGTCAGTGAAGACACTTGCCAGCTGGTCAGCGCGTGCTCTGAGTACGCGTCCTGGTAAACCGTCTGGCCCTGCGGCTATGTGAATGTTAACTTGTTTAAAGGTCTTACGCACGGCTACGGAGAGCGTGATCTGACAGTCTCATGCATGGTTCAATGTTGCTTGGCTCGAATCGAGCATAGAAAGCATTTAGCTCGTCTGGTATGCTCACATCACTGGGCAGCTTGCGGCTGGGTTTCCCTTTGTAATCCATGATAGTTTGCAAGCTCTGCCAAATCCGACGAGCATCAGAGCCGGTGTAGTAGGATTTGATCTTCGTCCTCTATTGACACTTTGCCTGTTTGATGGATTGTTGGAGGGCATAGCGGGATTTCTTACAAGCTTCCAGATTAGTGTCCCACTCCTTGAAAGCGGAAGCTCTAGCCTTTAGGTAAGTGTGAATGTTGCCTGTAATCCATGGCTTCTGGTTGGGATATGTGTTTACAACCCAGTCTCTCATTAATTATATGTTCAAATTAGCTAAATGTTTTTATGCACTAATAATGCAAACTCTTGAAAAATCGAACTCCATCAATGCTACGCCCCTTCTGAATCCCTTAACTCGATGCTCTCTGAGTTTGTGCTATTAGTACAAATAAACATCTGTTTATTTGGACGTAGATAGCTAGCTATTTTAAAGTGAAAGCGAGGTAAGTTATCGGATAAGAAATGAATAATATTCTAGTAGTTTCTGTATTACAGCCTGCATAATTCCAAAATCTTTATTTCAAACAGTTACGTATATTGGTTAATCTTGTAGACAGGAAGTGATATTAATTCGCTCTGGCCAACAGTATCTTGTATGCTAACATTAGCTTTCTGGTTCCTGCCGGTTGCAACCCCAGTGAACATTGGGTCTTTTTAGCTAGCTGCTCGCCATTATTAATTATGCAAAAATACAATTACTAATATCAATCGTGTAAGCACATGGAAAAAAAAAATTGCGAATTATTGTGGTATTTATTTCATGATTTCAAAGTGACTGGCAGTGAGGGACGGACTGTGAAACTCAATCTCTTATGACTGAGTAGTACCGGAACTGACGTTTTATCATTTGTACTGTAACTGACCGTTGTGTTCGTTCTTATTATACCTGTGGGTGTTTTGATTACCACACCCACCTTAAAATAAACAATTACTCTGCAAAGAATGCGCATTTTAACAGAACAACAGCAATGATTGCAGCCTTGCTGAAGTAAACATTCAATCACAATAGATACATTGTGCAATCATATACTTACTGGTACCAAGTCTCTCCCATGGCCACACAAAGTTGTCAGTATTGAGCAGCTCATCCACTGGGGGGAGTCTAAACTCTGCCGGCTGCTTGTTAAGTTTAGCAATGGAAGCTGTCAAGGCTGCTTTGTCCTCAACAATTTGTCTCCGAATCTGATGCCTCCTCTTTTTGCCGTCTGAATAAAACGTGTTGATTAGTATGACTGTATTTTCAGATATATTACATAATTATAAGTTATAGAGCTACTATAGAGGCAAAAACAAAAAGAGTACAAAGCAATCAACTAATTTCTAAAGCATTTGTTGTCATGCAGTTATAACATTGCACAAGGCAACTGCGTTCATGGTCACGTAAATTCTCAGTTAAATGGTCTTTGTCATATCTTTGGGTTGTTCAAAAGAAAGTCATTGTTCTATTTGGCACAACGCTTTTGCATAATTATTTTAGATGAAATACACTTCTATAGGCTATAAGCACATTATTCACTTTTGGCTTTTATTTATATATATATTTTTTTTTACCACAAATCTATCTTCACTTCATCTGTGAAGGTCTGATGTGTATGAATAATGCATTTTCATTCACAAATCAGTTTTACTGCTTGATTAATAATGGGTTTGAGGTCATATTGTTGTTGGGGCTTACCTGTCAAATGGTAGAGGTATCAAGTTACTCTGTTTCACGCTGAGGTAAACTCCCTCAATCTTCTTCTGGAGATGCCCCGTCTGCTCTGTCTGACTAAAGTGGGGCTATCAAACATAGGAAAAGTTAAAAACATTACTGTACATGTAAACTCAGCAAATAAAGAAATGCCCCTTTTTCAGGACCCTGTCTTTCAAAGATAATTCGTAAACATCCAAATAACTTCACAGATCTTCATCGTAAAGGATTTAAACATTGTTCCCCATGCATGTTCAATGAACCATAAATAATTACTGAACATGCACCTGTGGAACGGTCATTAAGACACTAACAGCTTACAGACGGTAGGCAAATAAGGTCACAGTTCTGAAAACTTAGGACACTAAAGAGGCCGTTCTACTGACTCTGAAAAACACCAAAAGAAAGATGCCCAGGGTCCCTGCTCATCTGCGTGAACGTGCCTTAGGCATGCTGCAAGGAGGCATAAGGACTGCAGATGTGGCCAGGGCAATAAATTGCAATGTCCGAACTTTGAGACGCCTAAGACAGCGCTACAGGGAGACGGGATGGACAGCTGATTGTCTTCTCAGTGGCAGACCACGTGTAACAACACCTGCACAGGATTGGTACATCTGAACATCACACCTGAATGGCAACAACAACTGCCCAAGTTACACCTGGTACGCACAATCCCTCCATCAGTGCCCAGACTGTCCGCAATAGGTTGAGAGAGGCTGGACTGAGGGCTTGTAGGCCTGTTGTAAGGCAGGTCTTCAGCAGACATCACCGGCAACAGCATTGCCAATGGGCACAAACCCACCGTCGCTGGACCAGACCGGACTGGCAAAAAAAAAGACTTCACTGACAAGTCACGGTTTTGTCTCACCAGGGGTGATAGTCGGATTTGCGTTTATTGTCAAAAGAATGAGCATTACAACAAGACCTGTACTCTGGAGCGGGATCGATTTGGAGGTGGAGGGGCCGTCATGGTCTGGGGCGGTGTGTCACAGCATCATCGGACTGAGCTTGTTGTCATTGCAGGCAATCTCAACGCTGTGCGTTACAGGGAAGACATCCTCCTCCCTCATGTGGTACCCTTCCTGCAGGCTCATCCTGACATGACCCTCCAGCATAACAATGCCACCAGCCATACTGCTCGTTCTGTGCGTGATTTCATGCAAGACAGGAATGTCAGTGTTCTGCCATGGCCAGCGAAGAGCCCGAATCTCAATCCCATTGAGCTCATCTGGGACCTGTTGGATCGGAGGGTGAGGGCTAGTGCCATTCCCCCCCAGAAATGTCCGGGAACTTGCAGGTGCCTTGGTGGAAGAGTGGGGTAACATTTCACATTAAGAACTTGCAAATATGGTGCAGTCCATGAGGAGGCGATGCACTGCAGTACCTAATTCAGCAGGTGGCCACACCAGATACTGACTTTTACTTTTGATATTGAACCCCCCTTTGTTCAGGGACACAGTATTCCATTTTTGATATTCACATGTCTGTGCAACTTGTTCAGTGTATGTCTCAGTTGTTGAATTTTGTTATGTTCATACAAATATTTACACATGCTAAGTTTGCTAAAAAATCAACGCAGTTGACAGTGAGAGGAAGTTTATTTTTTTGTTGACTTTATAATAGATGTTTATGTTAGGGGTCAATTAATGGTGAATGGGAACTTTGAGTATGGAAAGTTGCTGAGTGAGACAAGGGAAACTGCAGAATGTTCATATTCTGTTCAATCATGTTGCTGAATATTAAGGAAGGAAGGAGGTTAAGGGTAGCAGTTATGCTTCAGTTCCTGAAAAGCCAGATGCTGAGGAACCATGACCATGAGGAATGTGGAACTCAACTTGAGATAACGTCCGAAGTTGAAGAGAGAAGACACTGCTGGGAGAGTGCCGGGCCCACCCCGAAAAATCCTCTGACAACTGTCTTATCCCAATAACACACACTTCCACGCCCATGAGGGTCCTACACTTCGGCAGGCCATGACAATAGCAGTGAGAGGAACCTACTGTGTTTCTGCCTAACAACCGAGAAGGAGTGTTTATCATAGACATGCAAGGTGGCAATTCCGCACAGTCGGAAAGGTATAAATATATGCTTGTGGAAATAATAAACTTGGTTTGAGCTTTATCTGGTTGTCCATTTCAGTTTTTGCTCTATTTGTTCAGAACCTAACATACCTTCAGGCCACTGCTGCACCTCGGTAACCTACTCCTGAAGCACATTCGTTGATGTCCAGCTCTGCCCGCTTTTCTTCAGTCTTTTGACATACAACTCAATTAACAGTCTGATGGCCTTGAGATAGAAGCTGTTTTTCAGTCTGTCGGTCCCTGCTTTGATGCACCTGTACTGACCTCGCCTTCTGGATGAACAGGCAGTGGCTCGAGTGGTTGTTGTCCTTGATGATCTTCATGGCCTTCCTGTGACATCGGGTGGTGTAGGTGTCCTGGAGGGCAGGGAGTTTGCCCCCGGTGATGCGTTGTGCAGACCTCACTACCCTCTGGAGAGCCTTGCGGTTGTGGGCGGAGCAGTTGCCATACCAGGCGGTGATACAGCCTGACAGGATGCTCTCAATTGTGTATCTGTAAAAGTTTGTGAGTGTTTTTGGTGACAAGCCGAATTTCTTCAGCCTCCTGAGGTTGAAGAGGCGCTGCTGCGCCTTCTTCACCACGCTGTCT
Source organism: Salvelinus fontinalis (assembly GCF_029448725.1). NCBI lineage: Eukaryota > Metazoa > Chordata > Actinopteri > Salmoniformes > Salmonidae > Salvelinus > Salvelinus fontinalis. The sequence continues at coordinate 21,976,683 of NC_074687.1, forward strand.
GTGTGGGTGGACCAATTCAGTTTGTCCGTGATGTGTACACCGAGGAACTTAAAACTTACTACCCTCTCCACTACCGTCCTGTCGATGTGGATAGGGGGGTGATCCCTCTACTGTTTCCTGAAGTTCACGATCATCTCCTTTGTTTTGTTGACGCTGAGTGTGAGGTTATTTTCCTGACACCACACTCCGAGGGCCCTCACCTCCTCCCTGTAGGCCGTCTCGTCGTTGTTGGTAATCAAGACTAGCACTGTAGTGTCGTCTGCAAACTTGATGATTGAGTTGGAGGCGTGCATGGTCACGCAGTCATGGGTGAACAGGGAGTACAGGAGAGGGCTCAGAACGCACCCTTGTGGGGCCCCAGTGTTGAGGATCAGCGGGGTGGAGATGTTGTTACCTACCCTCACCACCTGGTGGCAGCCCGTCAGGAAGTCCAGTACCCAGTAGCAGAGGGCGAGGTCGAGACCCAGGGTCTCGAGCTTGATGATGAGTTTTCGGTACTATGGTGTTAAATGCTGAGCTGTAGTCGATGAACAGCCTTCTCACATAGATATTCCTCTTGTCCAGATGGGTTAGAGCAGTGTGGTTGTGATTGCGTCATCTGTGGCACTATTGGGGCGGTAAGCAATTTGGAGTGGGTCTAGGGTGTCAGGTAGGGTGGAGGTGATATGGTCCTTGACTAGTCTCTCAAAGCACTTCATGATGACGGAAGTGAGTGCTACGGGGCGATAGTCATTTAACTCAGTTACCTTAGCTTTCTTGGTAACAGGAACAATGGTGGCCCTCTTGAAGCATGTGGGAACAGCAGACTGGGATAAGGATTGATTGAATATGTCCGTAAATACACCAGCCAGCTGGTCTGCGCATGCTCTGAGGACGTGACTGGGGATGCCGTCTGGGCCTGCAGCCTTGCAAGGGTTGACAGGTTTAAATGTTTTACTCACGTCGGCTGCAGTGAAGGAGAGTCCACAGGTTTTGGTAGCAGGCCGTGTCAGTGGCACTGTATTGTCCTCAAAGCGAGCAAATAAGTTGTTTAGTCTGTCTGGGAGCAAGACATCCTGGTCTGCGACGGGGCTCATTTTCTTTTTGTAATCCGTGATTGACTGTAGACCCTGCCACATACCTCTTGTGTCTGAGCCGTTGAATTGCGACTCTACTTTGTCTCTATACTGACGCTTAGCTTGTTTGATTGCCTTGCGGAGGGAATAGCTACACTGTTTGTATTCAGTCATGTTTCCGGTCACCTTGCCCTGATTAAAAGCAGTGGTTCGCGCTTTCAGTTGTGCTCAAATGCTGCGATCAATCCACGGTTTCTGTTTTGGGAATGTTTTAATAGTTGCTGTAGGTACGACATCGCCCATGCACTTGCTAATTAACTCGCTCACCGAATCAGCGTATTCGTCAATGTTGTTGTTTGAAGCAATGCGGAACATATCCCAGTCTACGTGATCGAAGCAATCTTGAAGCGTGGAATCAGATTGGACGGACCAGCGTTGAACAGACCTGAGCACGTGAGCTTCCTGTTTTAGTCTCTGTCTATAGGCTGGAAGCAACAAAATGGAGTCGTGGTCAGCTTTTCCGAAAGGAGGGCGGGGGAGGGCCTTATATGCGTTGCGGAAGTTAGAATAACAATGATCCGGGGTTTTGCCAGCCCTTGTAGCACAATCGATATGCTGATAGAATTTAGGGAGCCTTGTTTTCAGATTAGCCTTGTTAAAATCCCCAGCTACAATGAATGCAGCCTCAGGATATGCGGTTTCCAATTTACATAGAGTCAAATGAAGTTCATTCAGGGCCATCGATGTGTCTGCTTGGTGGGGGGGGGGGGGGGGGAATATATGCGGCTGAGATTATAATCGAAGAGAATTCTTTTGGTAGATAATGCGGTCGACATTTGATTGTGAGGAATTCTAAGTCAGGTGAACAGAAGGACTTGAGTTCCTGTATGTTGTTATGATTACACCACGTCTCGTTAATCATAAGGCATACCCCCTGCCCCTCTTCTTACCAGAAAGATGCTTGTTTCTGTCAGCGTGATGCGTGAAGAAACCAGCTGGCTGTACCGACTCCGATAGCGTGTAGCGAGTGAGCCATGTTTCGGTGAAGCAAAGAACGTTATAGTCTCTTATTTCTCTCTGGAATGCTACCCTTGCTCGGATTTCATCTACCTTGTTGTCAAGAGACTGGACATTGGCGAGTAGTATGCTCGGGAGCGGTGCGCGATGTGCCCGTCTCCGGAGCCTGACCAGAAGACCGCTTCGTCTGCCACTTTTACGGCGTCGTTGTTTTGGTTCACCGGCAGGGATCCGATCCATTGTCCTGAGTGGTGGCAAAAACAGAGGATCCGCTTCGGGAAAATCGTATTCCTGGTCGTAATGATGGTGAGTTGACGTTGCTCTTATATCCAATAGTTCCTCCCGACTGTATGCAATAAAACCTAAGATTACCTGGGGTACCAATGTAAGAAATAACACGTAAAGAAACGAAATACTGCATAGTTTCCTAGGAACGCGAAGCGAGGCGGCCATCTCTGTCGGCTCCGGAAGTCACATCACGCTGCCTTAGAATGCATTACCAATCTAAACAAATAGCCTAATGTTTGTATCATACCTAAAGTTGCATAAATAACATAAATTAAGTAGATACTGTAGGAGGACCTGTTTCTTGGTTAATTAATTGCTCAACACAGATTAGCCGCATATACCCACTCCCCCAGAAATAATTTGGGGATAATATCCTTTATATTTTATGTTCAATTTTATTCTTCATATTTTAAAATAATATAAAATAATACCACGGAATTCTAAACAAATCTTGTCTGCTAAATGAACTAGTGTAGCCCACAGTCATACGGCATATCCAGATCAAGGCGTAACATAAGGACAACTCAGAATATGCTATTCTGTTCTTCTGAAATATGATATGAAGAAAATGTAGCCTGTTTCTTAAGACCTGTCTATATTAAATGGATTTATTATACATTTTTAAATGTAGATGTTCCAAATGTCTGCATCAGTGGCTTGTACGATATGTGTGGAAGCCAGGAGATGCTAAATGTGTTTATGTTACTAAACAGTCAATTACAGTGAGGCCAGCAGTTATTTGCATGACAATCATAGGCTGACAAAATTTCATGACTGCCCTAGCCAAGACGTTTGACCGCCACCTGACTCTGTTCCATGGATATGGGTGGTTTCCCTCTCTGGGATGTGCAACCCGTGACAGAGGTGTGATACTGAGAGGCTGAGAAAGTTAACAAAATATCACTAGAAAAATACAGTACCTCAGACACTGTAATAACAACAACAAAAATCCTCCCCTCAAAGTGTTTACATCCTCCTACATCAGATTTAGAACCCTGCCTCTGCCCTGACTTCTAACTTGATTGCTATCCTGTTACACTGGGAAGTACCCAGGCATGATCCTTTTGGGAGTGGCTGAAATTGGAGTGTTTCAACCCAACCCACACAGCTTTAGGGCTGTGAAGCATTCCTCTTTGTAATTCCTCAGTTCAGTATTTCTTTTCAACACATAAGGACAACTCAGAATATGCTAGTCTGTTCTTCTGAAATAGGCTACATTTTCTTCATACCATGTTTCTTTAGACCTGGCTCTGTTCAATGGAGATGTTTCCCTCTCTAGGATGTGAAACCAGTGACAGAGGCGTGATACTGCGAGGCTGAGGAAGTTTTTACAAAATATCACAAGAAAAACATCAGAAATTGTAGTAATAAACAAAGAAGTTACTGTTTACATCCTCCGCCCTCTACATTAGATTCAGAACACTGCCTCTGCCCTGACTCCTAACATGATTACTATGCAGTTACACTAAGAACAAACAATGTAACTATAGACCAGTGGCCGAGAGGCTGTCACTGGAAAGGTACCCAAGCATGATCCCTATGGGAACTGCTGAAATTGGAGTTCTTCAATCCACACGTCTTTATGGCTGTGAAGCGTTCAGCTGTTTCATGTTCAGTAATTGTTTTCAACACGCAGCAGAAAGAAAGAAAGCAAGAGCAGCTGTACTACTGGAAAAAAGATAACAACTTATGTTTATTGCAGGGTTGGGGAGTAACTAGGGCTGCACATTTCAGTGCATTTTGCTGCTGACTAACCTACCCATTAACCAGTTAATACATGGTTATAAACCTCTCTAGGGTACGTTGGACGGTAGTGCCCCACCTGACCAACATACAGTGAAAATGCAGAGCGCCAAATTCAAAAACAGAAACACTGAATATAAAAATTCAGAAAACATACAAGTGTAACGTAGGTTTAAAGACTAACTTCTTGTGAATCCAACCATGGTGTCAGATTTCAAAAAGGCTTTACGGCGAAAGCATACCATGCGATTATTTGAGAACATCGCCCAGCAGACAAATCATTACAAACAGTAACCAGCCAAGTAGAAGAGTTACACAAGTCAGAAATAGAGATAAAATGAATCACTTACCTTTGATGATCTTCATATGGTTGCACTCAGAAGACATTCATTTACTCAATAAATGTTTGTTTTGTTCGATAAAGCCTCTCTTTATATCCAAAAACCTCCGTGTTGTTCGCGCATTTTCTTCAGTAATCCACAGGCTCAAACGCAGTCACAACAGGCAGACAAAAAATCCAAATTGTATCTGTAAAGTTCATACAAATATGTCAAACGATGTTTATATTCAAACCTCAGGATGTTTTTAGCCTAAATAATCTATAATATTTTAACCAAACAATAACGTTGTCAACATAAAAGGTAAACAAGAAAGGTGCGCTCTCGGGATTGCGCATGAAAAAGCTCTGTGACACTTTAGGGTCCAGTCATTCAGACTGGTCTTACTCCCTCATTTTTCAGAATTCAAGCCTGAAACAATTTCTAAAGACTGTTGACATCTAGTGGAAGGCATAGGAACTGCAATTTGAGTCCTAAGTCAATGGATACTGGAATGGCATTGAATAGAAAACTACAAAAATAAAATAAATCCTACTTCCTGGATGGATTTTTCTCAGGTTTTCACCTGCCAAATCAGTTCTGTTATACTCACAGACAATATTCTAACAGTTTTGGAAAATGTAGAGTGTTTTCCATCCAAAATCTACCAATTATATGCATATCTGTCATGTTCCTGACCTGTTTTCTGTTATTTTTGTATGTGTTTAGTTGGTCAGGATGTGAGTTGGGGTGGGCATTCTATGTTTTGTGTTTCTATGTTTAGGTCGTTTGTAATTAGCCTTACATGGTTCTCAATCAGGGACAGGTGTTTGACGTTTTCCTCTGATTGAGAACCATATAAAGGTAGGTTGTTCACACTGTTTGTTTGTGGGTGGTTGTCTTCTGTGTCTGTGTATGTTGCACCACACGGGACTGTTTCGGTTTGTTCGTTCGTTTGATGTAGTCTGTTCCTGTTCGTGAGTTCTTTGTGTCTTTATGTAAGTTCCATGTTCAGGTTTCGTCTACGTCGTTTTCTTATTTTGTAGTTTGTTGAAGTGTAATCGGTTTTCGTCTGTACTTTAATAAACTTCATTATGTCCAAATATCACGCTGCACTTTGGTCCAATCCCTACTCCTCCTCTTCGTCTTTAGAGGAAGCCGTTACAGAACCACCCAACTACCATGGATCAAGCAGCGTGAGAGGGACCAGCAGCAGCAACCTAAAAACCAGGACTCGTGGACTTGGGAGGAGGATGACCGTTACAATATCCTAGCTTCTGGGCCTGAGTAGGAGGCAGTTTACTTTGGGCACGCTTTTCATCCGCAGGTGAAAATAGTGCCCCCTACCCTAGAGAAGTTAAATTACTTTAACCAAATCACATGACCAACAGAAAAACATGCCACAATAGCAAGCCTATCAACTACTGTAATGAAGCAGGCAATGTAATACACCTTTGAAACATTTGCCAAAATGTAAAAAACACTGTTGTAAAAGACACACCTGATGTGAGCCATTTCATATGACAGAGATTAAAATCTCCATTAGAAAACTTTAGTGACAGCTTGAAATGTACTGGGGTGGAGTGGTAGTCCAAAGGTGTTCTGGTACTTCCCTTATGCACTACAAACTTGTACTATACCACAGCTCAATATCGTCTACCAGTCTAGCTGTCTATCCTGCCCTCTATCCACCATTCATAGTGACAATAGTGGTAGGTGGATAATTTGTCCAGATCTGCAACAGGCAAACTAGCAATCATACCACACAAAGCATTCAAAATGGCATCAATTCTCAATATGAATCCACAAGAACAAATACAATTCGCTGATAGGCAGTGTGGAGGCCAGGTCAAAAAGCTCCCGTATTGATCTTGTTAAGGTACAATACAATTCTCCTAACAAGACTAGCCTACAACACCACAATGCAAAGAATAATTGCATTACTGTTTAAGTGAATACAAAATTCTACTCCGAGCTGCAGTGAAAATGTTATTTGAATAATAGCGCAAAAGCCCTGTGATTTGAAGGTTTCATTCCATTTTGATCAGTTCTGGGTCTAAAAAGGCACTGTAGCAGTCTGGTCTGGCTGTATTTTTAAATCTAATACTGAATGCGCTGTCTTTTGCAGATCATCATTCTCCCAAGTCGCCCTATAATGTGGCCAAATATGCCCCCGGCATTCCCAGTTATTCAGGAAAGTTTAACACACATTCTACCTCCTCTCCAATCCAAGAGGCTATTCCTCATGCACCTAGGAACTAACGCTTCAGTATAGTCTTAATAATTATAATTGAACAAATATATTACATTTCATATGTGTCATAAAAACAACCAGTCACAATGGTTAAATCTGATTAGGCTACTTCAAAAGTCTCCTGTAGGCTTGCATACATTCATCCGAAATATAATTCCAGCATCCTTGCTTGACATTAACCAGGTTTCCATCCAACCTTTTTATGCGAGTAAAGCATTTTTTTTGTGACAAAACCATCTGTAGGCCTTGAGTAAAAGATGCGATGGAAACCAATTTCACTTATTATTTTTTTATTGGTACATGGGAATTTAACTTCAAGTTATTTTTATGTACCCTACGTATTTACGCACAGACTTTTATCTGCAACAAGTCAATTTGATGCAAATGTAACTCTGGTGGGAAAATGCGCCATGTCTTCCTTTAGCAGGTAATTGGCGGCTTTTGGAAGATAAAAAACAACATTGTCCAGGAGAGGCTGTCTATCATAACCTACAAGACAAATTGGTGCTTCTGCACCATTGTCTCACTGCCTGATGCTGACGAGAGAGAGAGCGAGAGAAAAGCCTTGGCCTTGATTGCGATGGAGGCCTTTTTCATTGAAGTATAACAAAAGTTAAAGTAATACAAAATCTTAATATTGAAGTGGACAAAGATTAGAACAGGGGTGTCAAACTCATTCCACGGAGGGCCTAGTGCCATTACAGAAACACCCACCAAACCCGGACCAAGCAGCGTGGCAATGGGCAGCAGCAAAAGCAGCAGCGTTACCAGGAGGAATGGTCATGGGAGGAAAGGGGCGTTTGGTGAAGCCGGGTTGGATCCCTGAGCCAACTCCCCGGGCTTACCGTGGAGTGAGAGAGCGTCGTACTGGTCAGACACCGTGTTATGCGGTAAAGCGCACGGTGTCCCCAGTACGCGTGCTTAGCCCAGTGCGGACTATTCCACCTTGCCGCACTGGGAGGGCTAGGTTGGGCATCGAGCTGGATGTCATGAAGCCGGCCAAACGTATCTGGCCTCCAGTACGTCTCCTCGGGCCGGCGTACATGGCACCAGCCTTAAAGGTGGTGTCCCCGGTTCGCCTGCATAGCCCAGTGCGGGTTGATCCACCTCGCCGCACTGGCAGGGCTACGGGACCATTCAACCTGGTAAGGTTGGAGAGGCTCGGTGCTCAAGAGCGCGTGTCCTCCTTCACGGTCCGGTATATCCGGCGCCACCTTCCCGCCCCAGCCCAGTACCACCAGTGCCTACACCACGCACCAGGATTCCAGTGCATCGCCAGAGCCCTGTTCCTCCTCCCCGCACTCGCCCTGAGGTGCGTGCCCTCAGCCCGGTACCTCCAGTTCCGGCACCACGCATCAGGCCTATAGTGCGTCTCAGCCGGCCAGAATCTGCCGTCTGCCCAGCGCCGCCTGAACCGCCCGTCTGCCCAACGCCGCCTGAACCGCCCGTCTGCCCAACGCCGTCTGAACCGTCCGTCTGCCCAGCGCCGTCTGAGCCGTCCGTCTGCCCAGCGCCGTCTGAGCCGTCCGTCTGCCCAGCGCCGTCTGAGCCGTCCGTCTGCCCAGCGCCGTCTGAGCCGTCCGTCTGCCCAGCGCCGTCTGAGCCGTCCGTCTGCCCAGCGCCGTCTGAGCCGTCCGTCTGCCCAGCGCCGTCTGAGCCGTCCGTCTGCCCAGCGCCGTCTGAGCCGCCCGTCAGTCAGGAGCCGCAGGAGCCGTCCGTCAGTCAGGAGCCGCCAGAGACGCCAGCCAGTCAGGAGCCGCCAGAGACGCCAGCCAGTCAGGAGCCGCCAGAGACGCCAGCCAGTCAGGAGCCGCCAGAGACGCCAGCCAGTCAGGAGCCGCCAGAGACGCCAGCCAGTCAGGAGCCGCCAGAGACGCCAGCCAGTCAGGAGCCGCCAGAGACGCCAGCCAGTCAGGAGCCGCCAGAGACGCCAGCCAGTCAGGAGCCGCCAGAGACGCCAGCCAGTCAGGAGCCGCCAGAGACGCCAGCCAGTCAGGAGCCGCCAGAGACGCCAGCCAGTCAGGAGCCGCCAGAGACGCCAGCCAGTCAGGAGCCGCCAGAGACGCCAGCCAGTCAGGAGCCGCCAGAGACGCCAGCCAGTCAGGAGCTGCCCTCCAGTCATGAGCTGCCCTACAGTCATGAGCTGCCCTACAGTCATGAGCTGCCCTACAGTCATGAGCTGCCCTACAGTCATGAGCTGCCCTCCAGTCATGAGCTGCCCTCCAGTCATGAGCTGCCCTCCAGTCATGAGCTGCCCTCCAGTCATGAGCTGCCCTCCAGTCATGAGCTGCCCTCCAGTCATGAGCTGCCTCTCTGTCCGGAGCTGCCTCTCTGTCCTGAGCTACCTCTCTGTCCTGAGCTACCTCTCTGTCCTGAACTACCTCTCTGTCCTGAGCTACCTCTCTGTCCTGAGCTACCTCTCTGTCCTGAACTACCTCTCTGTCCTGAGCTACCTCTCTGTCCTGAGCTACCTCTCTGTCCTGAGCTACCTCTCTGTCCTGAGCTACCTCTCTGTCCTGAACTACCTCTCTGTCCTGAACTACCTCTCTGTCCTGAACTACCTCTTTGTCCTGAACTACCTCTCTGTCCTGAGTTGTCTCCTCTATTGTAGAGGGGAGTTGGTGAAGGTTCCTGGACCATGGTCGGGGGCGAGGGTCGCCACTCAAGGGACACTAAGGAGGTGGACAAAGACAATGGTGGAGTGGGGGGGGGTGGGGGGGGGGGTTCTGTCGCGTTCCTGACCTGTTGTTTTGTATGTGTTTAGTTGGTCAGGACGTGAGCTGGGTGGGAATTCTATGTTGTGTGTCTAGTTTGTCTGTTTCTATGTCAGCCTGGTGTGGGTTCTCAATCAGAGACAGATGGTAGTCGTTGTCTCTGATTGAGACTCATATATAGGAGGCTTGTTTTGTGTGTGTTTGTTTCCTGTCTCTGTGTTTGTTCTGCACCAGATAGGACTGTCTCGGTTTTCACGGTTTGTTATTTTGTTTGTTTGTAGTGTTCACTTGTTATTTTACTAAACATGTTGAGCACTGGCTATGCTGCATTTTGGTCCTCTCTTTCACCCCAGGAAGAAAGCCGTTGGATTAGAAGAACGTTTGGAGCAGTCAAATGGAGGCTACTGTACAACTTGCTATTCTGGAGGATGCAATTTTGGAACTTAAATGTATTTAAAATAATTTGTTTTACCATTATTATTGTTGTATATCATCTATATTATGGTAAGCCTATTTATTAATCGAAACCAGTTATTTAAATTTGCAAAACATGTTTTATTTAATTCTGTTGAGACATTTTCATTTGCTAAATTAAGTTACATCTGTCTTTGTACTCCGTATTTAGTTTAAGATGGATTATAAGTAGGTCTGTTATGAAAATAATTACCGTTAACTTACTGTTGCCTTTGTTGTTAGTTGCTGCAATATAGCCTGTTCAAAACTTTTGTGAAGGTTTAAACCAGTTCACAAGTGTTTTGTTTCATTATTTTTGCCATTTTCTTTGGCCAAATTAAGTTCCAACTGTAATGCTGTGTTTTCCACAATATAATAGCCTGCTCATGTTTCCCATATAAACAATGGTTTGACTTACTTTTGACATTACCCTTGTCATAACTTGCCCTGTTGGGTAGAGGGGGTCATAACCCACCTTTCTCTCTCTCTCTCTTCCCCCACAGGTTTATGACTCCTCATAAATCCAGGAACTCTCTCTCCACTCTACAGAATGGACATTTGGAAAGCCCTTTGTTACCATAGAGAGAGACTTTGCAATACAGTAACATCAGAAGGTTGAACAATGAGACAGTATTTATGTAATGGAAGGGTCCGTTGGTACTTAAAGAATATGATGTCAGTTGTTGTTTTGGTACCTTGTTCCTATTGATAGGATGACACAATTGTTTCTTTGAAAGTCTACACATTCTTGTTATCATATTTACCTCAAAATGTTGCAAAACGTATGTAACTAAACATTAAACTATTTGAGAAGATGAAATGTGATTTTAGCTAAAGAAGAAGTGATTAAATCCTAGTCGTCGTGGTTATCAGTCTGCAGTTGAGAATGTGGCCTAGGGCGAGGAAAGACAATCTCATAAGAACGACAGGGTACTTCAACGTATTGCTATTTCAGTCTCCTCCTTTCAGTCTCCTCCTTCAACACGTATTGCTATTTCAGTCTCCTGCGTTTCAGAAGCGGGTAGGCTTGGTCATTATTCATTTCTCAAGCAAGGATACAGGGCCAGATGATATTAGCTTGACCAGCGATAACTATCTCTGTCTCTTGCATTTTCAGTATTGTTGTAACGGCAGCCTTCCTCCTCTTCGTCTGAAGAGGAGGTGTAGCAGGGATCGGACCAAGACGCAGCGTAGCTCGTGTTCAACATGATTTAATAATGACGATTAAACAGTGAACGCTTACAAAATAGAAAATAACAAATGTGGCTTACCGATACAGCCCTATCTGGTGCAGAGAAAACACAGAGACAGGAAACAACCACCCACAAACCCAACACAAAACAAGCCACCTATATATGATTCCCAATCAGAGACAACACAAAACATCTGCCTCTGATTGAGAACCATATTAGGCCAAACATAGAAACGGACAAACTAGACACACAACATAGAATGCCCACCCAGCTCACGTCCTGACCAACACTAAAACAAGCACAACACACAAGAACTATGGTCAGAACGTGACAATTGTGAATAGACCAATGGTGCATTTCCATGTTTACTGCGCGTTCTGGTAAAACATCGCAAAAATAACGTTGAGAAATGGTTTGAATGTAATACGTTATAACTAAAACCGTTCCCTCGCTGAAGGGGGACCCTATTTGTACTTGAAGGTGAGATTTCTATACAAATAGGATTAGTTTAGCACTAGATGCTACAGCTATAAAAGGAACAGCAGCCATTTTGTTTTCTTTTGTCACATGGATTTTCCTCCGCCTTGGGCAACTGTAACGACTTTCCTCTTCTTCTGACGAGGAGTAAGAGATATCGGACCAATGTGCAGCGTGGTAAGTGTCCATTTTAATATATAAAACTGAACACTACAAAAATACAAAATAACAACGTGAATGTACAAACGAAAATCGAAACAGTCCCGTATGGTACAGACACAGGAAACAACCACCCACAAAACACAAAGGAAAACAGGATACCTAAATATGGCTCCCAATCAGAGACAACGACTGACACCTGCCTCTGATTGAGAACCCTACTAGGCCAAACACATAGAAATAGAACAGAACAAAACATAGAAAAACAACATAGAATGCTGTTTTTCAGGTTCTTCTAATTAAATGAGATATTTTGAACTTTTCCATATTAACCTAGATGAAGCAACGCTTTCAGGTTAATTCAAGATGAATCCCCAGATAGCCTATCCAGGTATGATTGATCATGATCATTGATTAATCAATTAATTTTGCTTTTGCAAATTCAGTCACGTCCAACTCCCACATTACTGATGCAGTAGTGATGGTTCATTAATGTCTAAAAATAGACTCAAATAGTTTTTGCAGCTTCCAACGACTCCAAACCCAAAACTTAGAAAAATATAGGAACATTGATTTTCCTCTCAATTTTTCTAATAATGTGCAAGCTATCAGAGGGGGTGGTCCCCGTTCCCCCCCTAATTAGTGAACGTTCACCCATAAAAGGAGTGATCGCTAACCTCAGCAGCGATACCAACCCTAAATATGCCATTAGTGGAAAATAGTAGAAATCGCGACAAACGCTCTCCAAAATCAACCTTCGGGCACAGGCCTTGTAAAGGTTCTCTCCAGTTTAACCCTGCTGTATCGCCATCAGACGTTGGCATCGGTCCAATACTACAGTGCACAGCTGAAGCACTTGCAAGAAATGGTTGATCTGAAGGAACAATTGGAGAGAACCAGGAAACTATTGACAAAAGCAGATGAGGAAAACATTCTGTTAACCGATGAACTGCATTTGAAATCTGAACAATTTAAAGTAATTGCAAAAACTTATGACGATGAACAAGTACAAACAAGTACACTTCAACAAAATCGTCTTCTACAGGAACAACTCAATTTAGCCAAAACGAAATACGACGAAGTCCATGCTAAACTAGCTAAATCTGACAAGTTATCTACAAATAGGAGCGTGCAACGTGACAACATGCATGCAGTTTTGTTGAACGTTACTCAAAGTATCAATGAACGTTACTCAAAGTTACAATCTACTCAGCATGCTGCAGAACAAAGACGATCAGTTAATGAACACAATGATCAAGTTGGATGACAAAGCAGCAATACTCACTGAAGTCGCTGACCAATTGAATGATGAGAGAACTCAGGTGATGAAGATGGAAATATTGATTTCTATCCGAGCAGAGAAAATCTCATCACCGAACCTCTCACTCCGGACTCGTGACCTCTGCCTGCAAACCATGTCAGATACAGTTGAAGTCGGAAGTTTACATACACTTAGGTTGGAGTCATTTAAACTAATTTTTCAACATCTCCACAAATTTATTGTTAATAACAATCTATAGTTTTGGCAAGTCGGTTAGGACATCTACCTTGTGCATGACACAAGTCATTTTTTCAGCAATTGTTTACAGACAGATTATTTCACTTATGATGAAACAAAAATAGAACTAATTGGCCATAATGACCATCGTTATGTTTGTAGGAAAAGGGGGAGGCTTGCAAGCCGAACAACACCATCCCAACCATGAAGCACGGGGTGGCAGCATCTTGTTGTGGGGGTGCTTTGCTGCAGGAAGGACTGGTGCACTTTACAAAATAGATCCATCACGAGGGAGGAAAAGTATGTGGATATATTGAAGCAACATCTCAAGACATCAGTCAGGAAGTTAAAGCTTGGTCGCAATGTGTCTTCCAAATAGACAATGCAAGCATACTTCGAAAGTTGTGGCAAAATGGCTTAAGGACAACAAAGTCAAGGTATTGGAGTGGCATCACAAAGCCCTGACCTTAATCTTATAGAAAATGTGTGGGATGAATGGAAAAATCATGTGCGAGGAAGAAGGCCTACAAACCTGACTTAGTTACTATAGCTGTGTCAGGGGATTTGGGCCAAAATTCACCCAACATGTTGTGGAAGGCTACCCGAAACGTTTGTCCGAAGTTTAACAATTTAAAGGCAATGCTACCAAATACTAATTGAGTGTATGTAAACTTCTGATCAACTGGGAATGTGATGAAAGAAATTAAAGCTGAAATAAATAATGATCTCTTCCATTATTCTGACATTTCACATTCTTAAAATAAAGTGGTGATCGTAACTGACCTAAGACAGGACATTTTTACTAGGATTAAATGTCAGGAATTGTGAAAAACTGAGTTTCAATGTATATGGTAAAGGTGTATGTAAACTTCCGACTTCAACTGTAAGTACGAAGGTTAACGGAGCAAGTGCGACACTCACATGTCTGAAATAAGTACTCTAAGCGCCCAAGTGGACTCTGCTATGCAGCAGAATACCACTCTTTTGTACCATCTGGAGAAACTCCAGAACAGTCACGTGCCACTGCGTGACTACCCAACGGAGCAACCTAGCCCGCAGCCGGAGCTCGGTACTCAGAAGAGAGATGATGACAGAAGGTTTCAGACTTTGCCTTTCGCAGTTGTCCCTCAGTCTTCCCCTCTTGGCCATTCGGCCCAGGGTAATATGGCGTCTCCTTGCTATCAAAGCCGATGCTTTGCTTCTCCTCATGGCCTTTCGGCCCATAATTCTCTACCGTATGAAGTAGATGCTCCCCGCGACACTAGGCACGGAAAAACTTCCGCACCTTTGACCCCGTTCCAGGTAAGCCAAACGACACTGAGACGTTCCTAGCAGACATAGAGGACACCTTTGATGTCTACCCGAGCTCTACGGGTGTTGACAGGCATTACCTGTTGAAGCGAACATCGAATAGTCACGTGATAAGGTTAATTCGCATCCAACAGCAACATGTGCAAAACAACTATTCTAAACTTGCCACAGCTTTGAAAATAAATCTCAGTGGTTCTGCGACTCGCAAGCACGACAGCTCGGTGGCTAACACCGTCAAACAAGCTTGGATTGAACACCCACAAGCTTACTATAATAGGCTTCGTTCAGCTTACTATGGCCTACTCACTGAAACAGGAATGGAAGAGCTGTTCCCATTCCAAAATTTTTTTCTGTTGAACATGTATCCCAACTTCATTACCTACTTGGGCGCTACAGCCCAAGTTGGTTTGCCAATCTCAGAACTCATAGAGCTTGCGAGCACAGGTTGAGGTATTAAATGTCCGCAGCTCTGAGAGCCCTTACATCCCGGCTCTGCGGTTTGAATAGGAGCACTCACTCCAGTTTGAGGGTGCTGTCACGGCCGTCAAAGGAAGTAGACCAAAGCCTAGCGTGGTGTGCGTACATATTCCTTTTATTAGGATGACGCCAACAAAAACAATAAACAATACAAAAACAACTATGAAGCTTAACCTTTCACGAGTATCTACCCCGGGTCCGGGATCACCCCCCACCCCCCCACACTGAGTAGCATAGCCTAGCATAGCGTCACAATTAAATAGTAGCATCTAAATATCATTAAATCACAAGTCCAAGACACCTAATGAAAGATACAGATCTTGTGAATAAAGCCACCATTTCAGATTTTTAAAATGTTTTACAGGGAAGACAAAATATGTAAATCTATTAGCTAACCACGTTAGCAAAAGACACCACTTTTCTAACTCCATCAGTTTCTTACTCCATCAGGTGCTATCACCAATTCGGCTAAACTAAGATATTGATAGCCATTAACCAAGAAAAAACCTCATCAGATGACAGTCTGATAACATATTTATGGTATAGGATAGGTTTTGTTAGAAAAATGTGCATATTTCAGGTAGATATCATAGTTTACAATTGCACCCACCGTCACAAATGGACTAGAATAAATACATAGAGCAACGTGTTTACCTAATTACTAATCATCAAACATTTCGTAAAAATACACAGCATACACTAATCTAAAGACACAGATCCTGTGAATACAGACAATATTTCAGATTTTCTAAGTGTCTTACAGCGAAAACACAATAAATCGTTATATTAGCATACCACATATGCAAACGTTACTGTTACGAGTCCCGCCGAGGATGGTGCCTCTTCCCGTTCGGGCGGCGCTCGGCGGTCGTCGTCTCCGGTCTACTAGCTGCCACCGATCCCCTTTTCTGTTATCCTTTTAGTTTGTCTAATTTGTTTCACCTGTTGTGTGTTTAGATTAGGGGTTATTTAAACCCAGTTTGCCCGCTCCCTTTCGTGCGGGCTTGTTTTTCTGTTTCGTGTTTGTGGTGTGTATTTTGTGGATTTTGTTATTCTATTGACTTTGGACATTTCTCTTTACGCGCCCAGTGTTTAGTGTGGCATCACCGGTTTGTAGGTGATTACGTTAAGGAAATAAAATTCCACTTTTTGAAAGAGATTCCTGCTCTCTGCACCTGACTCTTGTTTCCACCACTGGAATTGTTACAGAAGCCCGCACCCCATAATGGAGTCAGCAGAAGCAGCAACCACCCCTCTCCCATCGATGGAGGAGCGTGTCCAGCATCACACCGCCGTTCTCCATCGGATAGGGACGGCAATGGACATGATGATGGAGAGGATGGAACGATGGGAGAGGAGTGGTATCCCGACTACAACCCCAGCTCCTTCCCAGACGGCGCAACCTTCCCCATCAACGTCAGCATCAGGTTCGGGTGCATTGCGTCTTGCGCTCCCAAGGGAGTACGATGGAGCGGTGGCTGGGTGCCAGGGGTTTTTGCTCCAGTTGGAGCTCTACTTGGCCACTGTTCGTCCGACTCCCTCTGGAGAGGAGAGTGTTAGCCTCCTCATCTCCCGTCTGACGGGTAGAGCCCTGGAATGGGCTAATGCGGTCTGGAACGGCCCAGACTCGGTTCGAGACAACTACCCAGAGTTCACTCGCCGCTTTCGGGCCGTATTTGACCACCCTCAGGAGGGCCGAGCGGTGGGTGAGAGACTGTTCCACCTCAGACAGGAGACGAGGAGTGCGCAAGACTTCGCTTTGGAGTTCCGGACCTTGGCTGCTGGCGCGGGGTGGAATGACAGGGCCCTGATGGACCATTATCGATGTAGCCTTCAGGAGGACGTCCGTCGGGAGCTAGCTTGTCGAGACACTACGCTCTCTCTCGATGAGTTAATTGACATGTCTATACGACTGGACAACCTGCTAGCTGCCCGCGGGCGTTCAGAGGGGGTCCTGTCCGTTCCACCTCCCAGTCCTCCCGCTTCAACCCCGATGGAGTTGGGAGGGGCTGCATCTAGGGGGGCCAGAGGAGGTGGCTTCTCTTGCACCTATTGTGGCAGGAGAGGACACACTTCAGACCGGTGTTGGAGGAGCGCCTCTGGGAGTGGAGATGGCAGGCGGAATACTCCTCGATCACCCCAGGTGAGTAGGCACAAGACTCACCCAGAGCTTCCTGTCGGTCACATGTTTTTGGTTATTTTTTTTCCTGCGTTTTTCCCTTCTCTCCAGCATAAGGCGCTCGTAGACTCAGGCGCAGCTGGGAGTTTTATGGATCGCGGTCTAGCCCGTAAGTTGGGTATTCCGTTGGTGCAGATAGACCCTCCTTTCCCTGTGCACTCCCTAGATAGCCGACCACTAGGGTCAGGGCTGATCAGGGAGGCCACGATTCCGCTGGACATGGTAACACAGGGGGATCATAGGGAGCAGATTAGTTTCTACCTTATTGATTCACCTGGGTTTCCAGTGGTGTTGGGGGTTCCTTGGCTAGCCATTCACAATCCCCTCATTTCCAGGAGACAGGGACCTCTTCAGGGGTGGTCAGAGGAGTGTTCAGGTAGGTGTGTGGGAGTTTCCATCGGTGCCACCTCGGTGGAGAGTCCAGACCAGGTTTCCACTGTGCGCATTCCCCCAGAATATGCCGATTTGGCTATCGCTTTTAGTAAAAAGAAAGCGACTAAATTACCACCTCATCGACGGTGGGATTGTGTGATAAACCTCGAGGTGAACGCTGCACTTCCCAGGAGTCATGTGTACCCCTTGTCACAGGAGGAGACGTTGGCTATGGAGACATATGTCACGGAAGCTCTGAGACAGGGGTTCATTCGGCCCTCCATGTCACCCGTCTCCTCGAGTTTCTTTTTTGTGAGAAAGAAGGAGGGAGGTCTGCGTCCGTGCATTGATTATCGAGGTCTAAATTCAATCACAGTGGGATTTAGTTATCCGCTACCTCTCATCGCTACGGCGGTGGAATCATTCCACGGAGCACGTTTTTTCACAAAACTGGATCTTAGGAGCGCGTATAATTTGGTGCGTATTCGGGAGGGAGACGAGTGGAAAACAGCGTTTAGTACCACATCAGGCCACTATGAGTACCTCGTCATGCCGTATGGGTTAAAGAATGCTCCAGCCGTTTTCCAATCCTTTGTAGATGAGATTCTCAGGGACATGCACGGGCAGGGTGTGGTAGTGTATATTGATGACATCCTGATCTATTCTGCTACACGCGCCGCGCATGTTTCCCTGGTGCGCAGGGTTCTTGGGAGGCTGCTGGAGCATGACCTATACGTCAAGGCTGAGAAATGTGTGTTTTCCAAACAAGCCGTTTCCTTCCTGGGTTATCGCATTTCCACCTCAGGGGTGGTTATGGAGAGTGATCGCGTTAACGCCGTGCGTAATTGGCCGACTCCAACCACGGTAAAGGAGGTGCAGCGGTTTTTAGGGTTTGCCAATTACTACCGGAGGTTTATCCGGGGTTTTGGCCAAGTGGCGGCCCCCATTACTTCACTGCTAAAGGGAGGGCCGGTGCGTCTACAGTGGTCGGCCGAGGCTGAGAGAGCTTTTAATCAGTTGAAGGCACGTTTCACTGAGGCTCCCGTGTTGGCGCATCCGGACCCTTCATTAGCGTTCATAGTGGAGGTGGATGCGTCCGAGGCTGGTGTTGGAGCCGTGCTATCACAGCGCTCGGGCACGCCACCGAAGCTCCGTCCCTGTGCTTTCTTTTCTAAGAAGTTGGGTCCGGCGGAGCGGAACTATGATGTGGGGGACAGGGAGTTACTAGCTATGGTAAAAGCCCTGAAGGTGTGGAGACACTGGCTTGAGGGGGCTAAGTACCCTTTTCTCATCTGGACTGACCATCGCAATCTGGAGCATATCCGAGAGGCGAGGAGATTGAATCCGCGTCAGGCGAGGTGGGCCATGTTTTTTACTCGTTTTAGATTTACGATCTCTTACCGACCAGGTTCCCTCAACACAAAGGCCGACGCGCTGTCTCGTCTCTATGACACGGATGACCGGCCCATCGATCCGACTCCCATCCTTCCCGCCTCATGTCTGGTGGCTCCGGTGGTATGGGAGGTGGACGCGGACATCGAGCGGGCGTTGAGGGTAGAACCTGCGCCGTCCCAGTGTCCGACTGGCCGTAGGTACGTACCGCTTGGTGTTCGTGATCGATTGATTCGGTGGGCTCACTCAATACCTGCTTCGGGTCATCCGGGGGTGGAGAGGACAGTGCGTGGTCTTAGAGGGAAATACTGGTGGCCTACCTTGGCTAAGGACGTGAGACTCTATGTCTCCTCCTGCTCGGTATGCGCTCAGAGTAAGGCTCCTAGGCACCTACCAAGGGGGAAGTTACAACCCCTTCCGGTTCCACAACGGCCATGGTCTCATCTATCAGTAGATTTTTTGACGGATCTTCCTCCGTCTCAGGGGAACACTACCATTTTGGTCGTTGTGGATCGGTTCTCTAAGTCCTGTCGTCTCCTCCCATTGCCTGGTCTCCCTACGGCCCTACAGACTGCGGAGGCTCTATTTACCCACGTCTTCCGGCATTATGGGGTGCCGGAGGATATCGTATCTGATCGAGGTCCCCAGTTCACGTCCCGGGTATGGAGGGCGTTTATGGAGCGTCTGGGGGTCTCGGTCAGCCTCACCTCTGGGTATCACCCCGAAAGTAATGGGCAGGTGGAGAGAGTGAACCAGGAGGTGGGTAGGTTTCTGAGGTCGTATTGCCAGGACCGGCCAGGAGAATGGGCGAGGTACGTCCCGTGGGCGGAGTTGGCCCAGAACTCACTCCGCCACTCATCTACGAACATGTCGCCCTTCGAGTGTGTACTGGGGTACCAGCCGGTCCTGGCTCCGTGGCACCAGAGCCAGACTGAGTCTCCTGCGGTGGAGGAATGGGTACAGCGCTCTAGAGAGACCTGGCGAGCGGTCCAGGACTCTCTCAAGCAGGCCAGTGAACGGCAGAAGAGGAGCGCTGACCGCCACCGCAGTGAGGCCCCTGTGTTTGCACCAGGGGACAGGGTCTGGCTCTCGGCCCGAAACCTGCCCCTCCGCCTGCCCTGCCGGAAGCTGGGGCCGCAGTGTGTGGGGCCATTTAAAGTCCTGAGGAGGATAAACGAGGTGTGTTATAGGTTACAACTTCCCTCTTACTATCGTATTAACCCCTCGTTTCATGTGTCTCTCCTCAGGCCGGTGGTAGCTGGTCCCCTGCAGGAAGGTGAGGTACCGGAGGTCCCTCCTCCCCCTCTCGACATCGAGGGGTCCCCGGCGTATAGGATCAGAGCCATTCTGGACTCAAGACGCCGGGTGAGGGGCCTGCAGTACCTCGTGGACTGGGAGGGGTACGGTCCGGAGGAGAGATGCTGGGTACCGGTGGGGGACATCTTGGATCCGTCCCTGTTGAGGGACTTTCACCGCCTCCATCCGGAGCGCCCTGCTCCTCGCCCTCCGGGTCGTCCTCGAGGCCGGAGTCGGCGCGCTGCGGGAGCCGCGCGTCGGGAGGGGGGTACTGTTACGAGTCCCGCCGAGGATGGTGCCTCTTCCCGTTCGGGCGGCGCTCGGCGGTTGTCGTCTCCGGTCTACTAGCTGCCACCGATCCCCTTTTCTGTTATCCTTTTAGTTTGTCTAATTTGTTTCACCTGTTGTGTGTTTAGATTAGGGGTTATTTAAACCCAGTTTGCCCGCTCCCTTTTGTGCGGGCTTGTTTTTCTGTTTCGTGTTTGTGGTGTGGATTTTGTGGATTTTGTTATTCTATTGACTTTGGACATTTCTCTTTACGCGCCCAGTGTTTAGTGTGGCGTCACCGGTTTGTAGGTGATTACGTTAAGGAAATAAAATTCCACTTTTTGAAAGAGATTCCTGCTCTCTGCACCTGACTCTTGTTTCCACCACTGGAATTGTTACAGTTACCAGAGCATTGATTCTAGCCAAAGAGAGCGATAACGTAAACATCGCCAAAATATATACATTTTTTCACTAACCTTCTCAGAATTCTTCAGATGACACTCCTGTAACATCACATTACAACATACATATACAGTTTGTTCGAAAATGTGCATATTTAGCCACCAAAATCATGGTTAGACAATGACAAAAGTTGCCCAGCTGGTCAGACAATGCCGTGCGCCATATTAGACAGTGATCTAGTCGTATACATAAATACTCATAAACGTGACTAAAAAATATAGGGTGGACAGCAATCAAGTTTTAGAAACATCTCAAGGATGATCAATGGAAACAGGATGCACCTGAGCTCAATTTCTAGTCTCATAGCAAAGGGTCTGAATACTTATGTAAATAAGTGTTTTTAATAATATAATACATTTGCAAACATTTCTACGAACCTGTTTTTGCTTTGTCATTATGGGGGTATTGTGTGTAGATTGATGAGGAATTTTGTTTATTTAATACATTTTAGAATAACGTAACAAAATGTGGAAAAAGTCAAGGGGTCTGAATACTTTCCAAAAGCACTGTATATTGAGAAACATGCACACTGCAGAATAACAACTCAAGGCCACTGGTCACACCATGATGGGAGAAAGAAGAAGTGGTAGAGAGACCTGGAAAGAGTTGGTGCATGTGTCAAACTGTTAAATAAATGGTGTTATTGAAAACATGTGCGAACAGTTGTTTGTCTGCACTTCGTAAATAGATCACCATTCATTAAAAACATCAGTTATCATTATTCATAGTAGTACAACTGCTTTTACCTTCTATATCTTTTGTTTTCAATTTTGTTTTGTGAGAAATGACACATCTGAACTCTTCACAGCCATAGAGCTGTGTGGGTTGGTTTGAAGCATTCCAATTGCTGTCGTTTCCATACGGACATAATTGCAATTTAAAAAGGCTTTATATATCATGTTCACATTACTGTAGTTGGTCTTCATAATAGTCAAGCATCATGAGAAAATAACTTATTATTAGGTCTGTGATTTTATCTATACCTATCTGCATTGACCCTTTTTGGACAAACTTTTTTTGACTAATCACATATGCTGCTATATCTGTCACTTTATTCCTAGTTATATGAACATACAGTATCTACCTCAATTACCTCCTACCCCTACACATCCAGTCTGTACTGGTACCCTTTTTTAAAGTAAAAAGGTACAATGATGGCCTACTTGTAAAGCCAAACCCTTCTCTAAACTGGATGACGCTGGGCCAATTCCACGCCGCCGTATGGGACTCCTTATCACGGCCAGTTGTGGGGCAGTGCTAGAGGTGTCACTACAGACAACCTGGTTCAAATCCAGACTTTATCACAACCGGCCGTGATTGGGAGTCCCATAGCGTCGTCTGAGTTTGGCCGGTGTAGGCCGTCATTGTAAATAAGAATATGTTCTTAACTGACTTGCCAATTTAAATGAAGGTTAAAAAATAAATACATCCCAGGACATCCCACAACTGGTCTGTTGTGCCTTAGACTGCTACACCACTCGGGAGCCCTATTCTTGCTCATTGTCTATCTATTATTAAATGTTTTTATTTTTATACTATTTCTTTCTCTGCATTGTTGGGAAGGACCTGTATGTAAGCGCTTCACTGTTACTCCACAACTGTTGTTTACAAAGCATGTGACGAATGTAATTGTATCTTATTTAGATTTGAATTGATTTCAGGCCCAGGATACATTCTTTGAATAGAACTTCTGAATAGAAAAATAAACGATGCAAAGATGCCAGTGCATTTTAGAAATAACTGTCTGAGATATATTGCATTTCATTCGTAGATACAAGCATAATCCCTAGACTTTAGCCTATGGGTTTGTTGCTTTGCTGTAAGTACCCACTATACAAATCCTAGCCCACAACAGGCTTACCAGCCCTTAACCCTGAGCACCACCTTCAGACTATATTACAGAGCTGTATCTGTCTCGCATGCTCTGGTACAAATGACGTCCATATATTTCCCTCACCTCAACGCTGTTGTTATCAGATGGTCAAGGCCTGAAATAGAAATGCTGTACATTCTCTCATCCAGCACCTCCCCTCACTCTCTCACCCAATGTTTTCTTCTTTCTGTTTACTCTGCCTCCTTTTTATCGCTCAGTCTTGTTGGTTTATGTTGACAGTGTTGTGCAACATCAGTTGCTAGGCAATTTTCATAAATCACCTCCTCATTGTATTGTTGCTGCACCTGAGAAAACAACAAACGGGAACGACATCATGAAGAGATGGAACAAAAAGATGGTTTCAGTTGGTCCCAGGCTAATAAAATACCACACCTTACCAGCGGAGACCTACGGATGCCTTTGCCAACCCATTTCACATTAAAAGGCCAATTAATTACATGTAAAATCTCAACGTCATTTGTCATTTCAGTAACATTATATTGACCTACCATATTTACAGTCAGGGTGTTACCTTTGCCATATGCAGCATGTTAAGAGTGGGAAAAACAAACAGGGAGAGAATAATGTTGTTTCAGGATAGTCTTGAGTATTTACTATATAGAGGTATAGAGGTCCTGGATGGCAGGCAGCTTAGCCCCAGTGATGTACTGGGCTGGTTAGATCCAGTTTGTGCTGTTCTGTGATGGGAGTAGTACACAGCATTGTATGAGATCTTCAGTTCCTTGGCATTTTCTCGTATGGAATAGCCTTCATTTCTCAGAACAAGAATGGACTGACGAGTTTCAGAAGAAAGTCCTTTGTTTCTGTCCAATTTGAGGCTGTAATCGAACCCACAAATGCTGATGCTCCAGATACTCAACTAGTCGAAAGAAGGCCAGTTTTATTGCTTCTTTAATGAGAACAGTTTTCAGCTGTGCTAACATAATTTAAAAAGGGTTGTCTACTGATCAATTAGCCTTTTAAATTAGCTAACACAATGTGTCATTGGAACACTGGAGTGATGGTTGCTAATAATGGGCCTCTGTATGCCTATGTAGATATTCCATAAAATCAGATTTTTCCAGCTACAATAGTGATTTACAACATTAACAATGTGTACACTGTATTTCTGATCAATTTTATGTTATTTTAAATGGACAAAAATTTTGCTTTTCTTTCTAAACAACAACATTTCCAAGTGACCCCAAACTTTTGAACAGTAGTGTATATTATAAAACATATATTTTATTTGAGCTATTGTCTATTCATGATTTACAGTCATGTGAAAAGTAAGTACACTTCCTGGAAAGTTAAGTTATTTGGACAGATGGATATGTAATCTTCATTTCAACACTATTGACAGACAAAGGTAACCTAATTTAACAAATGACACTGAAAGATTATACTTTGCAATCATTTACTCATCAAAAATCTACAGAAATGCGTTTTTCCATAGTGTGGAAAAATATGTACACCCCTAGCTTCAATAGCTTGTGTTGCCCTCTTTTGCATAAACAACTTCATGTAGACGTTTCTTGTAACTTTCTATCAGTCTCTTACATAGACTGGGGGGAAATGTTTGCCCACTCTTCTTTACAGTACTGCTTCAACTCTGTCATGTTCGAGGGCTTTCTTGCATGCACGGCCAGCTTCAAGTCCCCACACAGCATTTCGATAGGATTGAGATCTGGGCTTTCACTCTGTCATTCCATAACCCTCCATTTCTTCATCTTTCGCCATTCTGTTGTAGCTTTGATTTTGTGTTTTGGATCATTGTCAAGCTTCAGCTTTTTGACAGATGGCCTCACATTCTCCTCAAGAATAATCTGGTACAACATAGAATTCATGGTTGACTCAATGATGGCAAGTTGGCCAGGCCCTGGGGCAGCAAAGCAGCCCCAAACCATAATGCCACCACCCCCAGGCTTTACTGTTCAAAGGCAGTGTTTCGTTATCGCCAAACATGTCGTCTGGCATTGCGGCCAAACAACACCTTTGACTCATCTGTCCAGAGCATATTTTTCCAGTAGTTTTGGTCTTTACCCAGGTGTTGACCCTCCTAAGATTCTCTTTAATGATTTCCTAATCATTTGCACCTGTTTTGGTGTACCTGATTCTAATTTTAGCCATTTTATTTGATGGTAAAGTTAAGGGTGTACTAACTTTTTCCGCATAAGGAAAAGGCATTTTTGTTTATTTTAATTGCATAACATTTTCAAATATTCTTATTTTTTTGTGCCATTTGTTAAATTGGGTTACCTTTATCAATGAATGTGGTGGGAATTTAGCTCAAATGCGCATGTCCAAATATGTTAAAAAGTAAAGAAAAAAAGACCACTTTCCAGGGGGTGTACTTACTTTTTCAAATGCTTATTTATTTTTATTTCACCTTTATTTAACCAGGTAGGCTAGTTGAGAACAAGTTCTCATTTGCAACTGCGACCTGGCCAAGATAAAGCATAGCAGTTCGACATATACAACAACACAGAGTTACACATGGAATAAACAAAACATACAGTCAATAACACAGTACGAAAAAAGAAAATAAAAAGTCTATATACAGTGCAAATGAGGTGAGATAAGGGAGGTAAGGCAATAAATAGGCCATGGTGGCGAAGTAATTACAATATAGCAATTAAACACTGGAATGATAGATGTGCAGAGGATGGATGTGCAAGTAGAGATACTGGAGTGCAAAGGAGCAAGATAAATAAATAAATACAGTATGGGGTTGAGGTAGTTGGATGGGCTGTTTACAGTCTATGTACAGGTGCAGTGATCTGTGAGCTGCTCTGACAGCTGGTGCGTAAAGCTAGTGAGGGAGATATGAGTCTCCAGCTTCAGTGATTTTTGCCGTTCGTTCCAGTTATTTGCAGCAGAGAACTTGAAGGAAAGGTTTTCCAAAGGATGAATTGGCTTTGGGGGTGACCAGTGAGATATACCTGCTAGAGCGCGTGCTACGAGTGGGTGCTGCTATGGTGACCAGTGAGCTGAGATAAGGTTTGGCGAAGAGAGTGAAGCGAGGGCCAGCCAATGAGAGTGTACAGGTCGCAGTGGTGGGTAGTATATGGGGCTTTGGTGACAAAACAGATGGCACTGTGATAGACTGCATCCAATTTGTTGAGTAGAGTGTTGGAGGCTATTTTGTAAATGACATCGCCAAAGTTGAGCATCGGTAGGATGGTCAGTTTTACGAGGGTATGTTTGGCAGCATGAGTGAAAGAGGCTTTGTTGCAAAATTGGAAGCCAATTCTAGATTTAATTTTGGATTGGAGATGCTTAATGTGAGTCTGGAAGGAGAGTTTACAGTCTAACCAGACAATTAGGTATTTCTAGTTGTCCACATATTCTAAGTCAGTGTCGTCCAAAGTAGTGATGCTGGACGGGAGGGCAGGTGCGGGCAGTGATCGGTTGAAGAGCATGCACTTAGTTTTACTTGCATTTAAGAGCAGTTGGAGGCCATGGAAGGAGAGTTGTATGGCATTGAAGCTCGTCTGGAGGTTAGTTAACACAGTGTCCAACGAAGGGCCAGAAGTATACAGAATGGTGTTGTCTGCGTAGAGGTGGATCAGAGAATCACTAGCATCATTGATGTATACAGAGAAGAGAGTCGGCCCGAGAATTGAACCCTGTGGCACCCCCATAGAGACTGCCAGAGGTCCGGACAACAGGCACTCTGATTTGACACACTGAACTCTATCAGAGAAGTAGTTGGTAAACCAGGCGAGGCAATCATTTGAGAAACCAAGGCTGTTGAGTCTGCCAATAAGAATGTGGTGATAGACACAGTCGAAAGCCTTGGCCAGGTCGATGAATGCGGCTGCACAGTAATGTCTCTTATCGATGGTGGTTATGATATAATTTAGGACCTTGAGTGTGGCTGAGGTGCACCCGTGACCAGCTCTGAAACCAGATTGCATAGCGGAGAAGGTACGGTGGGATTCGAAATGGTTGGTAATCTGTTTGTTAACATGGCTTTCGAAGACCTTAGATTGGCAGGGTAGGATAGATATGTGTCTGTAGCAGTTTGGGTCTAGAGTGTCTCCCCCTTTGAAGAGGGGGATGAACGCGGCAGCTTTCCAATCTTTGGGGATCTCAGACAATACGAAAGAAAGGTTGAACAGGCTAGTGATAGGGGTTGCAACAATTTCGGCAGATAATTTTAGAAAGAAAGGGTCCAGATTGTCTAGCAGGTGATTTGGGTACAGATTTTGCAGCTCTTTCAGAACATCAGCTATCTGGATTTGGGTGAAGGAGAAATCGGGGAGGCTTGGGAGAGTTGCTGTGGGGAGTGCAGGGCAGTTGACCGGGGTAGGGGTAGCCAGGTGGAAAGCATGGCCAGCCGTAAAATTATATCGGATTTATCGATGGTGACAGTGTTTCATGACCTCAGTGCAGTGGGAGGAGGTGCACTTATTCTCCATGGACTTTACAGTATCCCAGAACTTTTTTTGAGTTCATGCTACAGGCTGCAAATTTCTGCTTGAAAAAGCTAGCCTTGGCTTTCCTAACTGCCTGTGTATATTGGTTCCTAACTTCCCTGAAAAATTGCATATCACTGGGCTATTCGATGCTAATGCAGAATGCCACAGGATGTTTTTGTGTCAGATCTGGAGAGAACCAAGGGCTATATTTGTTCCTGGTTGAAAAAAAATTGAAAGGGGCATGCTTATTTAAGATCGTGAGGAAGGCACTTTCAAAGAATGACCAAGCATCCTCTACTGACGGGATGAGGTCAATATCCTTCCAGGATACCTGGGCCAGGTCGATTAGAAAGGCCTGCTCGCTGAAGTGTTTTAGGGAGCGTTTGACAGTGATGAGGGGTGGTCGTTTGACCGCGGACCCATTACGGATGCAGGCAATGAGGCACTGATTGCTGAGATTTTGGTTGAAAACAGCAGAGGTGTATTTGGAGTGCAAGTTGGTTAGGATGATATCTGTGAGGGTGCCCGTGTTTATAGATTTGGGGTTGTACCTGGTAGGTTCATTGATAATTTGTGTGAGATTGAGGGCATGAAGCTTAGAATGTAGGATGGCCGGGGTGTTAAGCATGTCCCAGTTTAGGTCACTTAGCAGCACGAGCTCTGAAGATAGATGGGTGGGCAATTAGTTCACATATGGTGTCCAGGGCACAACTGGGGGCAGAGGGTGGCAAGCGGCAACGGTGAGAGACTTCTTTCTGGAAAGGTGGATTTTTAAAAGTAGAAGCTCGAATTGTTTGGTTACAGACCTGGTTAGCTAGACAGAACTCTACAGGCTACCTCTGCAGTAGATTGCAACTCCGCCCCCTTTGGCAGTTCTATCTTGTCGGAAAATGTTACAATTAGGGATGGAAATTTCAGGGTTTTTGGTAGTCTTCCTGAGCCAGGATTCAGACACGGCTAGGACATTCGGGTTGGCAGAGTGTGCTAGGGCAGTGAATAAAACAAACTTATGGAGGAGGCTTCTAATGTTAACATGCATGAAACCAAGGCTTTTACGGTTACAGAAGTCAACAAATGACAGCACCTGGGGAATGGGAGTGGAGCTAGGCACTGCCGGGCCTGGGTTAACCTCCACATCACCAGAGGAACAGAGGAGGAGTAGGATAAGGGTACGGCTAAAGAATAATAGAACTGGACACCTAGTACGTTCAGAACAGAGAGTAAATGTAACAGATTTCTGGGCGTGGTAGAAATGATTCAAGGCATAATGTACAGACATTATGTTCCCCTGCGAGAGAGTTCTTCATTTCCTCCATAACTTCCTTCAGATAAGAACACACTCCCTTCACAACAGAGGCTGACTCCTCTGCTCTCTGTTTTTGTTCCTCCTCAAGATAGATTAGGACTTGCTGATGGTTAGATTCCATTTGTGTTTTGAACTGGTGCAGTTGTCCCTGAATATCCTGTTTCAGAGAATCGTGTAAATATTTTTGTCTCTGAACAATTTGTTGTTGGTTTTCCTCCATTTGACAGGGAAGGTAATCCAACCTCAGCTGCACATCTGTCTGATGAGCCTCCACACATTCACTGAGTTTGCGAATGGCATTCTCCTGCATTGTCAAACTATGATTGGTGTGTGTCCATTGATGTTCCAGTCGTCCAGTGATCACAGAGACACCTCTCCCAGTCTCTCTGGGCAGGGTAACAGGAAGAGGTTGAGGTGAGGGTAATGGTGGAGAGGTTATAGGCGAGCCAGAAACCTGGGGATTAGGGTCAGTGCTATCCAACTCCCTTAGTTCATCGAATCCTTCCACAATGAAAGAATCTTGAACACGATTACCATTAGGTGTGTCCACATTGACACAGTATGGGGTTCCAACAAAAGACATGATTCAACCTTGTGTGGATGGTGTCATGGGTGTTTCTCTTCAAGTCCCTGTTCGGGCGCCACTTCTGTAGCGGTATTAATTAGAGAAAGGTAAAGAAGATTTTGTTCGGGCGCCAGGCAGGTATTAACCCTGCCGAAAGGAAAATAGTAGAACAGCGAGAGTACCACTACCAGACCCACACACATCAACAGAAGAGACTGCCTAGAGTGTAGCCTGTTGACCAGATAGCCAGCGGAGAGAAAAAAGAATACACACCCTATAGATCCCACATCACATCAGTCCTTCCACAATTCTTGGTAACCCCACCAAACATACCTCATATAACAATAATGGCAGAGCAAATAAACAGCAACTTCATACAATAATGAATGAACCCAGTCATCACACAGAGGATTTGCAATAGTTTGTATTTTCTTCCTGGGAAGGAGTGCAGAGGGTATGAATGTGTGGTGTTCATATACACACTAGTCCAGCTCCAATGAAACTTCAATGTACTTAGTAAATAGAGTCGGTTTCAGTGTAAAGCACGGGAACATAGCGTAGAGAGAAAGAGAACAAGAGATGGCTTAGCTGTGGTTTTGAGGGTGCAGGTATCCGGTCTGACTGTCCGATGGTATGTTGGGTTGTAGTTGAATGCTTCGCAACAAATGTTGCTACTAATCGATTTGATCCATAACCATCGCGGTCCCAAATGAGAACAACCACGTCGTCGAGCGATCACACCGAGGATTGATCCAAAAAACTGTACAACCACATACGGTGAAGACAAACAAACAAAAAACTCTGCAGCATAGCACACACAAACCAAACTGTCGCGCCAACAAGAGCTCTCCCCAATAGAGCTTAACGAGCTCTTTTATCTCCTCCTTCCTACTGCTCATGCGCTCTTAAAGTGGCAGCGCACTTAAGTGCAGGATTTCGCCACAAAGGTATGGTAGGATGTGAATACAGTGGGGGTAAAACCTGTGCATAGAGTGACGATGAATGAGATATTGCATCTAGGAAAATCATTTAAACCAGGTGATGTCTTCGAATGTGTTTTAAAGTGTTCACTAGGGCGTATTGTGGAATTAAAGTGTTCACTAAGGCGTATTGAGCAGGGCTAGAGGCTCCACAGTGAAATAAGGCAATAAATACTAACCAAAACAGCAATGGACAAGGAATATTGACATTATGGAGAGACATGTGTAGCCGAGTGATCATGGGAGTCCAGTGAGTGGCTTCAGGCAGCTAGAGGGCCGGGGCTAGCAGCTAGCAGAAGGGCCTTAGAAGGAGGTCGCGATGGAAGAAAGTCTGTTGTGGCCCTTTCGTGCTGAATATGTCGGCAGACGGATCAGCAGGGCTCAGTGTGGTAAAACTTGCCAATTGGCAAAATAGGTATAGTGGCCGAAGAATTTGTCCGATGGGCCTCTTAAGCTAACAGTCCGGTGTGATCTAGACAGCTAACGCTAGCGGGCCATGGCTAGTAGTGCTGCGGAGCCAGTTTTAGTACCCCCTCGAGCAGATTTCCTTCTACTGCCGGTACGGGGCACAGAACCCCGCTGATCCGTCACAACTGGACAACCGACGAAATCTGCTCGACGAGTTTTAGTATCCCCTCGAGCAGATTTCGTCAGTAGTTCAGTTGTGACGGATCAGCGGGGTTCCGTGCCCCGTACCGGCAGTAGATGGACTGTACATTTGTTCTGCTATTTTAAAGTAATCACCGGACAGGCTGAGAGCAGATGCCAGAAGAATCTCAGACATGCACTGGGTGTTATGCTGATGAAGGAGGACCCAAAAGCGACGTAATAGAAACAGAGTCTTTATTCCAGTTTTAAACAAACAATGATGTTCCTGGATATTATCAAAGGTAATCCAAAACAGGAAACTGAAAACCTCTTGTCAGTAGAGAGGAACGACTGGAGACGCGACCACAGACTGCAGGTCGCTTCAGGAAGGCACAGACCGTAGCTGACATAGACACCTGCTCACACGCAGCATCTGACAAATGCAAAAACACAACAGGGCGGAACAAGGACACAGAGCAGCTAACCTCAAACAAGAATCCGACAAAGACAGAAGCGGAAAACAGAGGGAGAAATAGGGACTCTAATCAGAGGGCAAAATAGGGGACAGGTGTGAAAGACTAAATGAGGTCGTTAGGAGAATGAGAAACAGCTGGGAGCAAGAACGGAACGATAGAGAGAGAGAGCGGGAGAGGGAAAGAGGGAGGAGGAGAGAGAGGAATAGAAAGAGGGAAAGAACCTAATAAGACCAGCAGAGGGAAGCACAGGGACAAGACAAGATGATCAAAGACAAAACATGACAGTACCCCCCCACTCACCAAGCGCCTCCTGGCGCACTCGAGGAGGAACCCTGGCGGCAACGAAGGAAATCATCAATCAACGAACGGTCCAGCACGTCCCGAGATGGAACCCAACTCCTCTCCTCAGGACCGTAACCCTCCCAATCCACTAAGTACTGGTGACCACGTCCCTGAGAACGCATGTCCATGATCCTCCGTTCCTTGTAAATAGGTGCGCCCTCGACAAGGACGGGAGGGGGGGAGGGAAGACGAACGGGGGCGCGAAGAAAAGGCTTGACACAAGAGACATGGAAGACAGGGTGGACGCGACGAAGATGTCGCGGAAGAAGCAGTCGCACAGCGACAGGATTAACGACCTGAGAGACACGGAACGGACCAATGAACCGCGGAGTCAACTTGCGAGAAGCTGTCGTAAGGGAAAGGTTACGAGTGGAAAGCCACACTCTCTGACCGCGACAATACCTAGGACTCTTAATCCTACGTTTCTTGGCGGCTCTCACAGTCCTCCCCGCAGACGAAGGCAGACCGGTAATAAAGTCTAAGGCGATCTGAGACCATGGTCGAGAAGGAATGGGAAGCGGTCTAAGACGACCGGCAGGAGGAGAGTTACCTGACTTAGTCTGCGCGCAGTCCGAACAAGCAGCCACGAAACGGCGCGTGTCCCGCTCCTGAGTAGGCCACCAAAACCGCTGGCGAATAGAAGCAAGCGTACCCCGAACGCCGGGGTGACCAGCTAACTTGGCAGAATGAGCCCACTGAAGAACAGCCAGACGAGTAGAGACAGGAACGAACAGAAGGTTACTAGGACAAGCGCGCGGCGACGCAGTGTGAGTGAGTGCTTGCTTTACCTGTCTCTCAATTCCCCAGACAGTCAACCCGACAACACGCCCTTCAGGGAGAATCCCCTCGGGTTCGGTAGAAACCACAGGAGAACTAAAGAGACGGGATAAAGCATCAGGCTTGGTGTTCTTATTTCCCGGACGATAGGAAATCTCGAACTCGAAACGAGCGAAAAACAACGCCCAACGAGCTTGACGTGCATTAAGTCGTTTGGCAGAACGGATGTACTCAAGGTTCTTATGGTCAGTCCAAACGACAAAAGGAACGGTCGCCCCCTCCAACCACTGTCGCCATTCGCCTAAGGCTAAGCGGATGGCGAGCAGTTCGCGGTTACCCACATCATAGTTGCGTTCCGATGGCGACAAGCGATGAGAAAAGTAAGCGCAAGGATGGACCTTATTGTCAGACTGGAAGCGCTGGGACAGAATTGCTCCCACGCCCACCTCTGAAGCGTCAACCTCGACAATGAATTGTTTAGTGACGTCAGGAGTAACAAGGATAGGGGCGGATGTAAAACGCTTCTTGAGGAGATCAAAAGCTCCCTGGGCGGAACCGGACCACTTAAAGCAAGACTTGACAGAAGTCAGAGCTGTGAGAGGGGCAGCCACTTGACCGAAATTACGAATGAAACGCCGATAGAAATTAGCGAAACCGAGAAAGCGCTGTAACTCGACACGTGACTTAGGAACGGGCCAATCGCTGACAGCCTGGACCTTAGCGGGATCCATCTGAATGCCTTCAGCAGACAGATAATCCTCGAGAGCCTTACGTTCGGGAGCCGACAGAGAGAATAATCTACCCCGAGGGGGAGTGGTCCCCGGAAGGAGATCAATACAACAATCATACGACCGGTGAGGAGGAAGAGAGTTGGCTCTGGACCGACTGAAGACCGTGCGTAGATCATGATATTCCTCCGGTACTCCTGTCACATCACCAGGCTCCTCCTGAGTAGAGGGGACAGAAGAAACAGGAGGGATAGCAGACATTAAACACTTCACATGACAAGAAACGTTCCAGGATAGGATAGAATTACTAGACCAATTAATAGAAGGATTATGACATACTAGCCAGGGATGACCCAAAACAACAGGTGTAACAGGTGAACAAAAAATCAAAAAAGAAATGGTCTCACTGTGGTTACCAGATACTGTGAGGGTTAAAGGTAGTGTCTCACATCTGATACTGGGGAGAGGACTACCATCTAAGGCGAACATGGGTGTGAGCCTCCCTAACTCTCTGAGAGGAATGTCATGTTTCCGAGCCCATGCTTCGTCCATAAAACAACCCTCAGCCCCAGAGTCTATCAAGGCACTGCAGGAAGCAGCCGACCCGGTCCAGCGTAGATGGACCGACAAGGTAGTACAGGATCTTGATGGAGAGACCTGAGTAGTAGCGCTCACCAGTAGCCCTCCGCTTACTGATGAGCTCTGGCCTTTAACTGGACATGACATGACAAAATGTCCAGCAGAACCGCAATAGAAGCAAAGGCGGTTGGTGATTCTCCGTTCCCTCTCCTTAGTCGAGATGTGAATACCTCCCAGCTGCATGGGCTCAGTCTCTGAGCCGATGGAAGGAGATGGTTGAGATGCGGAGAAGGGAAACCCTGTTACCGCGAGCTCCCTTCCACGAGCTCGGTGACGAAGATCTACCCGTCGTTCTATGCGGATGGCGAGTGCAATCAAAGAGTCCACGCTGGAAGGAACCTCCCGGGAGAGAATCTCATCCTTGACCTCAGCGTGGAGTCCCTCCAGAAAACGAGCGAGCAACGCCGGCTCGTTCCAGTCACTGGATGCAGCAAGAGTACGAAACTCTATAGAGTAATCCGTTATGGATCGATCACCTTGACATAGGGAAGCCAGACCCCTGGAAGCCTCCTTCCCAAAAACTGAACGATCAAAAACCCGTATCATCTCCTCCTTAAAGTTCTGATAAACGTTAGAACACTCAGCCCTTGCCTCCCAGATAGCTGTGCCCCACTCCCGAGCCCGCCCAGTAAGGAGTGATATGACGTAAGCGATCCGAGCTCTCTCTCCAGAGTATGTGTTGGGCTGGAGAGAGAACACAATATCACACTGGGTGAGAAAGGAGCGACACTCAGTGGGCTGCCCAGAGTAACATGGTGGATTATTAACCCTAGGTTCCGGAGACTCGGAAGACCAGGAAGTAGCTTGTGGTACGAGACGAAGACTCTGAAACTGTCCTGAGAGATCAGAGACCTGAGCGGCCAGGGTCTCAACGGCATGACGAGCAGCAGACAATTCCTGCTCGTGTCTGCCGAGCATTGCTCCCTGGAACTTGACGGTAGTGTTGAGAGAATCCGTAGTCGCTGGGTCCATTCTTGGTCGGATTCTTCTGTTATGCTGATGAAGGAGGACCCAAAAGCGACGTAATAGAAACAGTCTTTATTCCAGTTTTAAACAAACAATGATGTTCCTGGATATTATCAAAGGTAATCCAAAACAGGAAACTGAAAACCTCTTGTCAGTAGAGAGGAACGACTGGAGACGCGACCACAGACTGCAGGTCGCTTCAGGAAGGCACAGACCGTAGCTGACATAGACACCTGCTCACACGCAGCATCTGACAAATGCAAAAACACAACAGGGCGGAACAAGGACACAGAGCAGCTAACCTCAAACAAGAATCCGACAAAGACAGAAGCGGAAAACAGAGGGGGAAATAGGGACTCTAATCAGAGGGCAAAATAGGGGACAGGTGTGAAAGACTAAATGAGGTCGTTAGGAGAATGAGAAACAGCTGGGAGCAAGAACGGAACGATAGAGAGAGAGAGCGGGAGAGGGAAAGAGGGAGGAGGAGAGAGAGGAATAGAAAGAGGGAAAGAACCTAATAAGACCAGCAGAGGGAAGCACAGGGACAAGACAAGATGATCAAAGACAAAACATGACACTGGGTGTGGGAAGATTTCCAGTCTGCACATTCTCCAATTTTCTAACCATTAGCAAAAAACAGGCACATTGTCCAACCATCTAATAAACAGAGACTATGCAGTATTCACTGTGACATTAGAAACCTCGGCTCGGCCACTCCTCCACCACAGCTTTACACAGTACTGTCCCTCGTTTCAGTTTTTGTTCCCCTCTTGTTGACTCTGCCTTGTCATGGTGGAGGGGTTTTGTTGCTTCAGCGGGAACAACAACTATGTATATATGTATGTATGTTTGTATGTATGTATGTATGTATGTATGTATGTATGTATGTATGTATGTATGTATGTATGTATGTATGTATGTTCAGTTGAAGTCGGAAGTTTACATACACCTTCCCCACCTTCCCCCTTTTTCCTCAAAATGTAACGATGGTCCTTATGGCCAAACAGTTCTATTTTTGTATCATCAGACCAGAGGACATTTCTCCAAAGAGTACGCTATTTGTCCCCATGTGCAGTTGCAAACCGTAGCCTAGCTTTTTTATGGCTGTTTTGGAGCCATGTCTTCTTCCTTGCTAAGCCGCCTTTTCAGGTTTTGTCGATATAGGACTTGTTTTACTGTGGATATAGATACTTGTGTACATGTTTCCTCCAGCATCTTCACAAGGTCCTTTGCTGTTGTTCTGGGACTGATTTGCATTTTTCGCACCAAAGTACATTCATCTCAAGGAGACAGAACGCGTCTCCTTCCTGAGCGGTATTATTACTATACCTTAATTTCAACAAGGTACACAGACTGAGACCAAGGTCTCTTTTACAGCTGGGCCCTGCGTATACATGTTTACACATACAGTCTAGGTACAATAATTAAGAAACTACACAAGACAAACAAAACAATCACAGATAACACAAAAAAATACAGCAACAGATTACACTTACACATAGGTTATTCCCCTAACAGCACAAGAACTTGCATTACCCGAAACAGTTACAAGCAATATAAAAATAAAAATCCTCCAATAAATATTTTAAATGGGCAAGGGGGACAAGTCTCAAGTTTAATCTGCAGGCTATTCCATAGGCAAGGAGCATAACAGGAAAAGGCAGCCATACCCAACTCTGTGGAAATCGCATGGGCCTCAAGTGTAATCCATGTTGAGATCTGGTTTTAGGGAGTATAATTCTAATATTGATGAGTGATGATAAATAAGAAGATAGCTTATTCAGAAGTGCTTTATAGACAAACACGAGAGCATGTGGTGAGTTCTGTAGCTAGCACCCGTAATACACCTAAGTGCGCAATGATAAGTAGCATCCAGCGATTTAAGTGTTGATGCTGTAACATGCATGTAAATAATATCCCCATAATCTATAACAGACATAAAAGTAGCTTGCACAATTTGTCTTCTATTTGTAGAGGACAAACATGTCCTGTTTCTATAGAGGAAGCCTAGCTTGATTTTTAGCCGTTTACAAAGTTCGTCAATATGCATTTTAAAAAGACAGTTTATCATCCAACCATATCCTTAAGTATTTATATGCAGAGACCTGATTAATTCGAGACAAATTCAAAACAACAGAAATCTCATAATTAAAATTCCTCAGACATACAAGTATTTTACACCATCTTAAAGATACACTTGTTGTTAATCCCACCACAGTGTCCGATTTCAGAAAGGCTTTACAACGAGAGCACAACATATCATTATGTTAAGTCAGCACCTATTCACAGAAAAACACAGCCAGCAATAATAGGTGACGCACACTTGAGTAAATATGGATCAAGATTGTCAGCGCCAAATGATTTCTTAGAATCTATAGCAGATAGTGCAGATAAGACCTCATCTTCTGTGACTTTTTGAAAATTTAAAACCGGCTTACTGTTTTCCACATCAGCTGAAGGCCGAGGGACTGACACAATAGACCGGTCAGGATCATGTTGGCAATTTTTTCTTTCAAAAAGAATACCAGCAGAAATAAAATGCTTATTAAAAACATCACAAATTTCAGTTCAGTCACTGATGATCCCAGATTCACAGATTTTTGGCAGGGAAGTCAAGGAGTTTCCTCATTTAAGTGAGTTAACATTTTTCCAGAATTTAGCGGGATCCCCAGCAGACTCTGTCATAGCATCAAGAAAATACCTAGATTTTGCCTTTTTTATTCCTCCGGTCCATTTATTTCTCAATTGCCTAAAAAGCAGCCAATCAGCTGTTTCACCAATTTTCCTCGCCAAGGCCCATGCTTGATTCTTTTGCAGAAAAATCATTTTCAAATCAAAGGAGAACCAAGGATTAGTTAGATTTCTTACCCTAAGTCGCTTTAACGGGGGATGTTTATCAGCCATGAAGGTAAAAATTTATGAAAAAAAAGAGAACGCTAAAACTGGGTCCATTATGCAGTTTACGGATAAAATCTCGAAATAATAAAGGTCATGGACATCTGAGATGTGTTTATAGTTTCTCTTCAGAATTATACGGGGGTCAGGGTTTATAGCCTAGTATCTCTGATACATGCATTAGGGCAGTGGTCACTGATGTCATTAGCGTCTACCTCAGAGTCTACCTCTACCCACTCTGTCTGCTCTGTAGACATTATACCCAGCTAACAGAACATCTGAGTCTACCTCTACCCAGTCTGTCTGCGCTGTAGACATTATACCCAGCTAACAGAACATCTGAGTCTGGAACAGAGACACAGAGCCAGGATTCAGATATAATCAATATGTCAGCATGTGATTGTGAGACCAGTATTTCAGTCAAATCTAGCTTTTGGATCAAGCTTCTAGCATTCAAATGAATAATTCCTAGGCCACTATTTTGAGAGCTCATATCAGATGGAGCATTCAAGGTAATACTAGATGAGCGATGCTTCCTTTTGTAACTACTAACAGGCCTGAGTTGGATGGAGACGAGATTACTTCAAACAATACAACTCTGCCTGTGCGAGGAAGTGGCAACACGGTACCTTGACAGTAGTGTTACAATAACATAAAGTCCATCAAAAGTTTCATCCATGTTAGCGGCACCTGTGGAGCTATTTAAAGCTATTGGGGGGGGGGGGGGGGGGGGGGGGGTCAGTGAGTAAAGTCTGATGGGGAATCGACCAATTCAAAGTATAAAACCCCAAGGCTATATATGACGGCTGTTTGGTCCCATGGTGTTTATACTTGCGTACTATTATTTGTACAGATGAACGTGGTACCTTCAGGCATTTGGAAATTGCTCCCAAGGATGAACCAGACTTGTGGAGGTCTACAATTTATTTTCTGAGGTCGTGGCTGATTTCATTTGATTTTCCCATGATGTCAAGCAAAGAGGTACTGAGTTTGAAGGTAAGCCTGGAAATACATCCACAGGTAAACCTCCAATTGACTCAAATTATGTCAATTATCAGAAGCTTCTAAAACCATGACATACTTTTCTGGAATTTTCCAAACTGTTTAAAGGCACAGTCAACTTAGTGTATGTAAACTTCTGACCCACTGGAATTGTGATACAGTGAAATAATCTGTCTGTAAACAGTTGTTGGAAACATTACTTGTGTCATGCACAATGTAGATGTCCTAACCGACTTGCCAAAACTATAGATTGTTAACAAGAAATTTGTGGAGTGGTTGTAAAACGAGTTTGAATGACTCCAACCTAAGTGTATGTAAACTTCCAACTTCAACTGTATGTATGTATGTATGTATGTATGTATGTATGTATGTATGTATGTATGTAGAAGCCAACTAAAGGGAGGCCAAGTATAATCTAAATTACATTTACAAATGGAGAATCTTGTCAGTAATGACTAGCAAAACCCTGTCTGGTGGTGGTACTCTTTACAACGGAGTATAGCCTACATGGCTGGCATGAAAATGAACCACAGAAAAAGTGTCCCCCATTCGCTATTTAAGAGCATAGATAGCAATACAAGCATAAATGCATTTGCGGTCACTTTTGATAATAGTGTTTCCCGCTAATGGAACATTTGCTGTAACGGCAGTCTAAGTCGTCCTCCTCCTCAGACGAGGAGAGGCGAGAAGGATCTGAGGACCAATGTGCAGCGTGGTAATTTTCCATTATTTAATTAACACAAAACATATACAAAATGACAAAACAAACTAACCGTCACAGTCCTAGCTGGAGCAGACAAAACACAAAGACAGGAAACAACCACCCACAATCCCCACACAAAACAAGCCACCTATATATGATTCTCAATCAGGGACAACGATTGACAGCTGTCTCTGATTGAGAACCATATTAGGCTGGACACAGAAACAGACAAACTAGACACACAACATAGAATGCCCACCCCAACTCACGCCCTGACCATACTAAACAAATTCAAAGACAAGAGAAAACAGGTCAGGAACGTGACATTCGCGCTTATAGCCGTCTGCCGTGTGTACATTGCGGCGCTTGTAATGTGAAGAAATAGCCTAATAGTTTATTAATATTTTAAGTTAAACATTCTGATCTGTTGCGTCAGCCTCATTGAGAAAACAAGTTTTATTTTATGCTAGTGGTTGTATTATCGCATCCCACAACTGTCCCAGACTAAGTTTGGAATATTTATATTGTACTATGGGGGAGAGTAGATTGACATAGGCTAGTGCTTTTGTTGTTTGTTAGACCTACTCATCTTGTTGGCTGATGAAAAGTAAATATGGACAGTTCTTCCAATATCTTCAATATGCACCTCGGAATTGGATGAGGACTCGGGCAGTTGCGTCCCCGATGTGTCTGTCTTCATTTGTAGCCTGTGAGAAAGACCTGATCATGTGACGGGCATTGGCTAATAAGAATTTAGCTTTTTGAGAGAGCTATGTGAGTGAGGTGCTTCGGAGCATGCAGCATGCGGGGAGAATTGAATTACAATTATTATATTCAGACTAAAAGGCACAATGGCCAAAAGGCATATATTTTTTTAGGGGGCATTATGGCCACACAAAGGGGATGCGACCTTGACATTTTTGGCATTATCAAGCGCTTGTCAAATTTTGAATGAGAGACAGATGAAATGTGTACAGCCTACACAATAAAACAAAGCAGAGCTCATGCCTTTCATGTGACTTTAAAAAAATCATCATTGGAAATGCATCATGCAGTCTTAGAATGTATAAAAAATTATAACATGTAGCCCAATGTTTGTATCATAACTACATTGACATAAATCACTCTAAATTAAGCATATAGGAGTACCTGAATAGCCACATGTGACTGTTATTTTCTTCAACCGATTGCTGCCCGGACCCTCCCGCCCGACTAGCATCACTACTCTGGACGGTTCTGACCTAGAATATGTGAGCAACTACAAATACCTAGGTGTCTGGTTAGACTGTAAACTCTCCTTCCAGACTCACAATAAGCATCTCCGATACAAAATTAAATCTAGAATCATCTTCCTATTTCGCAACAAAGCCTCCTTCACTCATTTTGCCAAACATACCCTCGTAAAACTGACTATCCTTGACTTCGGCGATGTCATTTACAAAATAGCCCCCAGCGCTTTACTCAGCAAACTGGATATAGTCTATCACAGTGCCATCCATTTTGTCACCAAAGCCCCATATACTACCCAGCACTGCGAACTGTATGCTCTCGTTGGCTGGCCCTCACTACATATTCGTCGCCAAATCCACTGGCTCCTGGTCATCTATAAGTCCTTGCTAGGTAAAGCCCCACCTTATCTCAGCTCACTGGTCACCATAGAAACACCCACCCGCAGCACGCGCTCCAGCAGGTATATTTCACTGTTCATCCAAGGCCAACACTTCCTTTGGCCCCCTTTCTTTCCAGTTATCTGCTGCCAATGACTGGTGCGAATTTCAAAATCACTGAAGCTGGAGTCTTATATCAAATCAAGTCAAATCAAATCAAGTTTATTTTATATAGCCCTTCGTACATCAGCTAATATCTCGAAGTGCTGTACAGAAACCCAGCCTAAAAGCCCAAACAGCAAGCAATGCAGGTGTAGAAGCATGGCGGCTAGGAAAAACTCCTCTTCTGGCTGTTCCGGGTGGAGATTATAACAGAACATGGCCAAGATGTTCAAATGTTCATAAATGACCAGCATGGTCAAATAATAATCAGGAGTAAATGTCAGTTTGCTTTTCATAGCCGATCATTAAGAGTATCTCTACCGCTCCTGCGGTCTCTAGAGAGTTGAAAACAGCAGGTCTGGGACAGGTAGGGTGGACAGGTCAGGGTGCCATAGCCGCAGGCAGAACAGTTGAAACTGGAACAGCAGCAAGGCCAGGTGGACTGGGGACAGCAAGGAGTCATCATGCCCGGTAGTCCTGACGCATGGTCCTAGGGCTCAGGTCCTCCAAGAGAGAGAAAGAAAGAGAGAAGGAGAGAATTAGAGAGAGCATACTTAAATTCACACAGGACACCGGATAAGACAGGAGAAGTACTCCAGATATAACCAACTGACCCCAGCCCCCCGACATATAAACCACTGCAGCACAAATACTGGAGGCTGAGACAGGAGGGGTCAGGAGACACTGTGGCCCCATCCGATGATACCCCCGGACAGGGCCAAACAGGAAGGATATAACCCCACCCACTTTGCCAAAGCACAGCCCCCACACCACTAGAGGGATATCTTCAAACAGCAACTTACCATCCTGAGACAAGGCCGAGTATAGCCCACAAAGATCTCCACCACAGCACAAACCAAGGGGGGGCGCCATCCCAGATAGGAAGATCACGTCAGTAACTCAACCCACTCAAGTGACGCACCCCTCCTAGGGACGGCATGAAAGAGCACCAGTAAGCCAGTGACTCAGCCCCTGTAATAGGGTTAGAGGCAGAGAATCCCAGTGGAGAGAGGGGAACCGGCCAGGCAGAGACAGCAAAGGTGGTTCGTTGCTCCAGAGTCTTTCCGTTCACCTTCACACTCCTTGGCCAGACTACACTCAATCAT
The DNA here is from genome assembly GCF_029448725.1 of Salvelinus fontinalis. Taxonomy (NCBI): domain Eukaryota; kingdom Metazoa; phylum Chordata; class Actinopteri; order Salmoniformes; family Salmonidae; genus Salvelinus; species Salvelinus fontinalis. Next base: position 22,018,746 of record NC_074687.1, read on the forward strand.
ATGACCTACTGAAGAGATAAGTCTTCAGTAAAGACTTAAAGGTTGAGACCGAGTCTGCGTCTCTCACATGGGTAGGCAGACTATTCCATGAAAATGGAGATCTATAAGAGTAAGCCCTGCCTCCAGCTGTTTGCTTAGAAATTCTAGGGACAATTAGGAGGCCTGCGTCTTGTGACCGTAGCGTACGTGTAGGTATGTACGGCAGGACCAACTCGGAAAGATAGGTTGGAGCAAGCCCATGTAACGCTTTATAGGTTAACAGTAAAACTTTGAAATCAGCCCTTGCCTTAACAGGAAGCCAGTTATCTCCCTCTATATCTCCCTCTAACTTTAAGCATCAGCTGTCAGATTAGTTTACCGATCACTGTACCTTTACACAGCCAATCTGTAAATAGCACACCCAACTACCACATCCCCATATTATTACTTACCCTCTTGCACCCCAGTATCTCTACTTGCACATCATCATCTGCACATCTATCACTCCAGTGTTAATGCTAAATTGTAATTATTTCGCCTCTATGGCCTATTTATTGCCTACCTCCCTATTCTTCTACATATTCATTCTACATGTACATAGATTTTTCTATTATTTTTTCTATAGTATTATTGACTGTACGTTTGTTGATGTGTAACTCTGTGTTGTTATTTTTGTCTCACTGCTTTCCTTTATCTTGGCCAGGTCACAGTTAAATGAGAACTTGTTCTCACCCTGCCTACCTGGTTATAAAAAGGTGAAATAAATACAAAATATATATTTTACTGCTGGTCTTTAATTATTTGTTATCTGAATTTATTTTGAACTTAAAAATAAAAAAATCATTGTTTGTTAAGGGCTTGTAAGCAAGCATTTCCCTATAAGGTTTGACTATAACACCTGTTGTATTCGGCGCATGTGACAAATAAAATGTTATTTTATTTGAGCCTTGGAACTAGGAACACACAGGGAAAAGCTGCTGCCTGTGGGTTCTTTGTGGCTGTGCTCTGTCTGCTTGATTGATGATATGGGAGTGGCTTTTATACACCACCATCAACTGTTTTAGCCTCAACTTCCTCCCAGCCCTGGCTTCCAAAATACATTCATTCTTATCAAACTAAAACAGTCCTAATGATTAACCTAGTCTGCACGCCTGCCTTTTTATCGACAATGAGAGACCGGTGTGTGGGTTTAGGAGTGGTAGTGGTTGGTGTGTGTGTACAGTACTAGTGTACATTTCTTTGTGTTGGACTCTAACCCGGACGCTTATAAGATACTTACAGTATGTGCTATGCACTTTGACGAACCATCAAACAGGCAAAGCGCCAATACAGGACTTAGATTGAATCGTACTACACCGGCTTTGACGTTTGTCAGTTGTGGCAGGACCTGCAAACTATTACAGACTACAAAGGGAAGCACAGCCGCGAGCTGCCCAGAGACACAAGCCTTCCAGATGAGCTAAATCACTTCTATGCTCGCTTCAAGGCAAGCATGACTGAGGTATACATGAGAGCATCAGCTGTTCCGATTGACTGTGTGATCACACTCTCCGTAGCCGATGTGAGTAAGACCTTAAAACAGGTCAACATACACAAGGCTGCTGGGCCAGACGGATCACCAGGACGTGTGCTCCGGGCATGCGCTGACTAACTGGCAGGTGTCTTCACTGACATTTTCAACATGTCCCTGATTGAGTCTGTAATACCAACATGTTTCAAGCAGACCACCATAGTCCCTGTGCCTAAGAACACTAAGGTAACCTGCCTAAATGACTACAGACCCGTAGCACTCATGTCCGTAGCCATGAATTGCTTTGAAAGGTTGGTAATGGCTCACATCAACACCATTTTCCCAGAAGCCCTAGACCAACTCCAAATTGCATACCGCTTAAACAGATCCACAGATGATGCAATCTCTATTGCACTCCACACTGCCCTTTCAAATGAAATCAAATTTTATTAGTCACATGCACCGAATACAAAAGCATTTACAGTTAAATGCTTACTTATGAGCCCCTAACAACAATGCAGTTTAAAAAAAAGTACGGATAAGAATAAGATTTTAAAGTAACAAGTAATTAAAGAGCAGCAGTAAATAACAATAGCGAGACTATATACAGGGGGGCACCGGTACAAAGTCAGTGTGCAGGAGCACTGGTTAGTTGAGGTAATATGTACAGTACGTGTATGTAGAGTTATTAAAGTGACTATGCATAGATGATAACAACAGAGAGTAGCAGCGGTGTAAAACAGGGGGGGGGGGGGGGGGTCAATGCAAATAGCCTGCCATCCAGGACCTCTATACCAGGCAGTGTCAGAGGAAGGCCCTAAAAATGGTCAAAGACCCCAGCCACCCCAGTCTTAGACTGTTCTTTCTGCTATCGCATGGCTAGTGGTACCGGAGTGACAAGTCTAGGACCAAAAGGCTTCTCAACATCCTTTACCCCCAAGCCATAAAACCCCTGAAATGATGATCAAATGGCTACCCGGACTGTTTGCATTGTGTCCCACCCCCCACCAACACCTCTTTTACGCTGCTGCTGCTCTCTGTTTATCATCTATGCAGTCACTTTAACTATACCTACATGTACATATTACCTCAATTAGCTCGACTAACCAGTGTC